>NC_080059.1:4262500-4312500 GCF_026212465.1 Amaranthus tricolor
AAATTTTACAAGTTACTTTTCCTTGGTGGAATCGTTACGTACTTTATTGATTAGAGAGATTGTATCTAATTTAAAATTTTGAGTCATCTCGAAGAAATAGGTCTTACAATATAATATTTTTATGCTTCATTTTAATTTATTTATATTAAAATATTAAAAAGTAAAAAGAGCAAAAATATTAAATTTTTTCTTCTCTTTAAATATATCACAATTTAATATTGATTGGTATTATTGGATAGAGATAGATTATTTAGCAGAAAATGGCCAAAACAATCATAAGTTGGAATTTTTTGTGGTTTTTTCACCACCATTGGAGATGGTCCAAGACCCCTCACTTTGAATTATTTAATGAAAATATTAATCATTCTATAATCCAAGACCCAGGAGAATTTGAAATGGGCAAATAAAAGTTGACTAGGGATAGGGATAGTTGGAGGCGTCATATCTATGTTTTAGACGTTACCTTTTGGTGTTCTTGCCTTCTTGCTTCTCTCGTTTCCTTATTAGTTATTACTAGTTTTTATGTTATTTATAGGTAGCTAATTTATCTTTCCCGTGTAACTACGTCTCCTTATCTTTCTCGAGCCGAGGAACTTTTTTGGCTACGCTCTTCTTTATGGATATGAGTTGTCACCGTCCTTCCCTCCCCAGAATCTATTCATAATTTTTCTATGAGCGGGATATACTGGATAGGATGATGATGATGATTAATCATTCTATATTATACTTAGCAAGTTTTTGGTTTAAGGATGATGTTATCATCATAATTATAGTCAGTATATTTTTATTTATAGAAATTATGATTAAGGTTTGAAAAATGACGAAAGATAACAAATCTTATCCATTAAGGTGGAGGAATGATGCATGAGATTATATAATTATAATAAAGAAACATATTTTATTGGAGGTATTTAGGAACTTGGTTTCCATTTCGTACACGTAAATGCTATATAAATTACTCATATGCAAATTTTAATTAATCGTAAGCGCATAATGTACATTTAGCTATACGGGTCGAATTCAGGGAGTCGAGTTAACTAATTTGTTCAATTTATAACTACCAGACATGGATCAACAAGTAGTTGGGTTGAGAAACTAATACTACAATGACATTAAAAACTAATAATTAAAGCTAAGACAATGATTAATACGAAAATAATAATATGACAAATTCTAGGGTGTCGAGAATCATTTAATTCTAACATGGGAGTCAATTACTCTCATAATTGTATGAATTTGAGTCTTTGGCATAATTAAACTTAATCTAATTAATCTCAAGCTTCCACTCTATTGATCAATATCGGTTTAAGACCTTACTAATGTTAATCCTCAAACTTTCGTTTTATTGGCTAAACTAATAGGAATTTAACTTAAACATATCTTAATAAAGATATTTAAACTAAGATTCACGAAGCATAGGTTTAATCATAGGCCCAAATTTCACACAATTAATCTAAAATATCATTCCATGCTTATACCCTAACCCTAGAGAGGAAATTTACTCACTAGACATGGTGATGAACATGCAATTATTAATGGATGAAACCCTAATTGAAATACTAAACATGAAAATGATGAATAATTTTAATTTACAAAGATAAATAATAAAGCAATAAAATAAGAAAACTTACTAATACAAAATAACATATGTGAGTTGCAAGGAAATAAAATGTGACAATGTAGTTCAACAATTAAAGCTCTCCAAGAAGAAGAACAAAAAGAAAATTCTGAAAATTAAAATTAAAAACTCACCTATGATAAAAATAACTACCACTATTTATAGTGGCTCCAAAAAGTAACCATCAAAGTGCACGAAAAAGGCACCTGACCTGATGGCGACGACTCGTGACATCGGGAGCGATGAGTCGTCGCTTTGCTACTACCTGGGGTATATGACTTCAGTGAATTGGCGACAAGTCGTGGCAAGTTGGAGATGACTCGTCGCATTGCCTCTAGAATGTTTTGCACATATCAGTAGATATGCGACGAGTCGTGGCATATTAGGGACGACTCGTCACTTTTGTTCTGGACTCCAATAGTTGAGCGACGGGTCGTGGCTTTTTGACATGGCTTAGCTACGACTCGTTTCTTTCCCTTGGGGCTTATTTGGCTCGATCTCTTCACTTCTTTTAGGGGTCTTAGGCCATTTCTCCAAACCTTCACCCTCTTATCACCCCCGGACCTAAGAAAACTCCGATTTTTACCTCAAAATCACATAAAATACAATATTAAACACATGAGACAAAAATATCAAATAACAATATCAACACTACCTAAAACCCACTAAAACATCACATAAGGAGTTTAAAAACAACAAGAATAAGTGCAAATAATCGCACTTATCAATTACACAAAATTTTGTGAGAGGCGATCTCTTTGAGAGAACATCTTTAATTTGGATAGACCCATTATATATTTTTTAAATATTGTAAGTAGGCATTAAAAATGATGTAGTAGACATTTAAGATATTGAAAATAGACTTTAAGGATACGGTAGGTAAGCATTAAGGATAATGTAAGTAGGCATTAAGAACACAATAAATATTCATTAATCTTTAATGGGATGGGCTTAAGATTCGTCTCTGAAAAAAACGGTCTTTCAAGAGACTAGCTGTATAAATTAATACTCCTGTTTTGAGTGGTTAGAAAAGGGACGGAAGCATTTTGCACCAAGTATAGAATATAGATATATTTTATTTTACAAAATATATTATTCAACATCTATTCTTACTAAATCTAGCTAGCTTATAAGTAAATAAAAACAATTATCACTTAGCTGATCAAATAAATCAACTAAAAAATTAGTAATTAGCAACTATTTATCAAATACCCATTAAAAACTTTCATAAATACTATATTCTATCTTAATTTTAAATTTAAAGAAAATATAACAAAAACAAAAAGTCTCGACCTACACATATAATAAATACTAAAACTCAGATTTTCAAGCTAAATTTACAAAAAAAATTCTTAAAAAGTTAAATAATAAAGTAGCTAACATTCAATGATGGAAGCAAACACTCTCAAATATAAAAGATTAAAAGTTAATAGGAATAAATATATAATTGATTTCAAAAAGCTACATGTCCTCTTTGAATATGCACTACAAATCTAAAATAGTTTATGAAATTTTTTGTAAATTTTATAATAATACATACTCAAAAAGAACAAAGTCAATGATAGAGTAGACGAATAAGGGGAAATGGGAAACCAATAGACGTATATCAATCAAGGAGCAACTTTAATGAAATACGAGGAGGTGGGGATGAATGGCTTTTTCTAGTGTCTACAATGAGGTGTACTCAATTTTTGTAGTGCAGATAGTCATCCAATGTGATGCAACAAATGCAATTTTTTTAATTAATTTCCTATCTTACTCATTTTAGCTTTATTTAAATAAAGAGGCTTAATTAAAAATACAATGACTACTTTTTTTAGAATGGTATACCAAATTTAGTTATCTCAAACAATTTGGTACAATTGTTACTCATTTCCTTCGGAAATCCGCTTTCCTTTTTTTTTTTTTTATTGTTTTTATGTATGTATTTGGTAAATAGTTTTTTTTTTGATTTTTGGTCTTTTAATTAATTAAATAGTCAAAAAAGTATGGTAATTGGCTTATAGAATTATAAATTTATTTTTTAGTAAATTTATTATGAAATAAAAGCGAAGTTAGAATTTTAGATGAAGAGGGCCCAAAACTTTTTATATTAGATAGAATTTGGTGCTGAAAATTACCAAAATTTAGAACATATGATCACCTTTTTACATTGACAACAAGCATTTTGACTTAAAACATAAAATTAAAATAATTTATAGGTCACTAACAGTAAATTTTGAGGGCTTTATAAGATGGCTCTGCCTTTCTTATAAATTGATTCTATATTTGTTATAATTATGATTAGTAAGTGATTTCTTTATCAAGGATTGAGGAATTGATCATAATAAATTATGAATTAATTAATGTAAAATTATATATAAAATTATGGATCTCTAATTATATTAATGCCCAATGAATCTTAGATTAAAATCTTAATTAACCTAGTCAATAAGATGACAATATGAGCTCGTGAATAATTTAGTTTTAAGATAAATATAAGTTAAATATACATTCTTTTTAATTCAGTCAATAAGACGGGCTGATAGCAGTAAGAGTTGAATTAAGAGAGTCTTAATCTGATAGTTTATTAACAACACGACTTTATGAGGTTAACAAGATCACATTTAATTATGTTCTTTATCCATAATCCATGAATAATGATAATAATTAATATTTATATGAAATTGCGTAAATCTCAATATAGTTTAAGTTATTAATTAATCAGTACTATTATGCAACATATATATATATATATATGTAATATGTGTTTTTTTTTTTGCATATCCATTAGAATAAATTAAATTACATCAAAATATATTTGAGTTTTCTCATATTCGAGCATTAGCTATACATACATTAAATTTGAATTTCCAATATAGAAAAGAATAAAAACTTGTTGCTTCATCTTAAGGGTAGCAGTCAATTCAGTAGTAGTCGGCTAGCAAGTTTGAAAGGTCCAAATAGTTTGAATTTTCCATATGTGATGTTTCATGAAACTTCCCAAACTTTATTGTTTGATAGTGATATACGAATAGAGTGTATTAATTAGATGTTGTTTGGACGACTCAAAACTAATTTCAGCTTACATTATTTTCTTCTATATTTATCTTCAATTTTAATTGCATCTTGTTTTCATGTGTAACCACTCCAAAATTTCTTATAAACTATCAATAAAGCGCTATTACTATATATGATTCCACTTTATTTTAGTTGAAACAAAATCTCAAATAAAAGTCCCTTAAATTTAATCTAACATGTAATTCAAATGATAATGTGTTTCAAAAATACTAGAATATTTGACTAAAATATTATAAAAATTACAAATAATGTTTTGAAAAAACAAAAAAACAAAATGAATAGTTAGAAATATTGGTAAAGATGCGGAATAAACAAGAGGGCCAATTAAGTCTTTCTCCCATAGACACATTACAAGTGTACGTGAAGTGACAAACTAATACTCTCTCCATTTTCTAATGTTTTTTCCATTTAAAATATTTCACCTTAAGGTGAGAGAAATTTAAATAATGTTTTTGACATATATTTAGAAAATAAAATATATCCATGTGAGATCTTGTTAGATTCGTTTTAACGTATACTTTTTTATTATGTATTTTTTATAACTTTTTATTATGTGTATTTAGAGATATTAAGGTTTAAAATTTATATTGAAAACTGTACAAAAACTAAATAGGAAGAACAAAAAGAAAGGGAAGGAGTAGTTATACATGATTTCAATAGATCTATTATTCAAGATACAAATTTTGTTGGAAAATTCTAAATAACAGATTTTAAAAGTTTTGTCAAATATTATTATTTTACAAGTTAATATTAATTATGTCAAAAAAATATAATATAAATAAGAAACATTACCATCAATAATACAACATTTTGTTAATTTACCTACAATAATATAAACTTTTGGTTAACCATGAATAACATCAATTTAAGGGTTTATTTTCTTAGAATAATATTAACTTTATTAACTAAATTATCAATTTTTTTGTCGTATAATCTCCAATAGTTTGATTTTTCACATATTAGGGATGTTCTACGTAAACACCTACACCCCCTAAGTTGATATTATTGATCATTAATCAAAAGTTGGTATTATTGTAGGAAAATAAGCAAAATAATGTATTATTCCTAATAATTTTTTCTAAAAATAACTATTTTTCAAAAAAAAAAAAAAAAAAAAAACTGCCTCAAATAAATAATGAAAATATCAAATAAAAATAAAAGAAGTAATACTACTCTATTTATTTAGTAGTCACTAGGTGAAGGAATTAAACAACCCCTTAAATTTGGGACCATTCATTCACCAATCATTCCTGAAGAAGAGGCACTATCACTTTCGATGCATTTCGGATTTATAAATTTATGACTCTCTGTATATATTAATGCATCAACTTACTATTGCACAATAACTAGGAAAATATCAAAAATAATCACATTGTATGAATAAAATTAAAAATAATAATAGAATTTGTAGAGTAGAATTTTAAAAATAATGAAAACAATATCCAACATAGATATGTCCAAAGTATTAAAAAAAATAATAATAAATCAAAAAAATAAATAAATCAAAATAATAAAAGTATTAACAAAATCACGTAGGCAAAGACTTATTTCGGCCTTTAAATTCTCCTAGCTCTGGCACGGTCACCAATAATTTTGCAATACAACTTTTTCCACATTAATTCTCTACATATATGGTTATAGATTTTATTTTATCCATGTGTATAAATTTATTTTATAAGGTTTGAATTTTAAAATTTTAGAGGAAAGTACAATTCTAAATTTGAGTTAAGAATCACAAAACGGATGATTCGAATGTGGATCCATTTGAAATTAGATAAAATCTAATTTATTATCAACTTGTCATCTGTAGTTTTTTCCTTAATAAAATAATTAATTTAATTCATATTCAATCAAGCTTTTTAACAAATATTTTTTATAGCTTTTAGATTTAAACTTTTGTTTCGTAAAATCTAATCAAAGTTGTTTTTAAGGTAGTGTTTTGTTAAAAATTATATAGATGTCCTTTTAGAGAAATTTATATTCTTGCAACTATTATACGAAAAAAAATACTTTAATTACCACTAAGACTATGTTTAATACTCGGTCAAATATAGTAGTAATGAGAATTATTTATTTGTGTTGATTCATAAAATGCGTATATCCCATGATAGTTAAGTACTCATTCTAGACATGTTGTGTATTTCTTCTAATTTTTCATTACCATCTAATTATATCACTCTTCTTAGCGTGGTAATGGATGAGAATAAAAGTTCTGGAAAAAAAATAGTCTAGGATAAATGTGACCATAAACTTTATTAAGTACTTTTTCTAGCTAAATCATTTTTAATTTTCATTACCATTCCATTCGTTTTAATCTTTTAACGACCATAAACGGGTGTAGGTATTACAAAATTGAGGGGATTGAGCGAGTAGTTATAGTTTATGGTTTGTTCTCTTTGCCTGATTAATTACTTAATCTTTTCTTCATTAATTAATTTATAGTCTTGTTTGATCTGACATGGTTTCTTTTGATCTAAATCTTTTCGATTAGTTTTATATAATCTGATTTGATTTAATTTAACTTAATCTAATCTAATCTACTTATTAAAGTTAAAGTTGTCGTTGTAATAATTTTATTATAAGTATTTTGCTAGTATTTAATCATATGTTTACTTGCTCTTATAAGAACTATTATTATAAGATCTCAAGAGGATAAAGTTTGAAAGATGGTGGAAGAAAGGGTGTTGAGGGCAAGGGGAGGCTTCTCTTGATTTTGTTGATGTTCACATGTTGAGGAAAATGATTTTGGTAAGAATGTAATTGACTCTGATTGCTAATTCCTCAAAAGTTGTTAGAAGGAGTTTACTAAGTTTAGTACTTGTAATGGAGACCTGATCACTTAACCAAATAATGAGAGTAAATACGAAAAATATTAAAGATGTTGTTTGGGTGACACTTGATGATATCAAGAGGAGACTTGGAGATATGAGGTACGTGTCTAAGTTTGAAAGGAATCTTTTTTGTTGGATAGGTTAGCTAAAAGGGATGTTTTTTTAAGGCTAGTGATCCGTCTTTCAAAATCATTAGAGAGAGTATGGTGCATATGAAGGGGTCCAAGGGGATAAGGAATGACAGCGTACAACTTCTATCTACTACAAGTTGTTGGTGATTGTATAGGCCAGATGATTGTCAATGATGTATATGAGTCACCCAAGAAGATGATTGGAAACTTAGCCTTGAGGGAGAGATTGTTAGTGCAAAAGATAAATCACCAAGTGTAGAGAGTGATATTGATCACATTATAACTCATTAAATGCCATGCACATTAGCAGGAGGTGATGCGTATGCATTAGAACTTAAAGTACTTGAGATTTAGAACATTGATTGAAGCAAGAGAAGGGGTACAACGGAGAGCTTCGAACAAGACATCAACAAGCAACCGGGTGCCTTGATGCATAGGACTTGAACGAGCAGGTATAGTACTCGAACGAGCACATATAGTCAGTGATCGATCCTCTTTGCTAAGTGATATTAGATATGTATTGTCATTTGGGGAATCCTTCTATGCCAATGTTGTGGGCTACTTAAGAGGCCAAATGAAGTATTATAGTTATGTAGATGGCTTTAACAAAGAGAGAAGTGGATTTTGAAAGGCCGAACGAGTTTTCTTTGTATTAGTGAGTAAAACTCCATTAAAAGAAAAAATTTTGAACTCTAGAAAGTGAGTTCTTTGTTTATGTGTGATACTTTATTATTTTATTGTTGACTACTGAATAAAATATAATTTTATTTAAGAGGGAGGTGTCCAACACACCATTAAAATTTGTATTCTTGCTTGTTTGGTCTTTTGCTTGGTTTGTTTTGTTCCTTCATTGTAGTGACACGTTTTTCTTGCTTTTTCTACCTTATTATTCACCATTGTGAGGTCATATACAAGTTAACTCTATGCATGCGGTGTATAAGAAAAACCATACTGTAGTGGAATGTGCTAGTTAAGTAAATAGATTCCACCAATAAATACAAAATCTCTCTCTATAGCAGCTAGAAGGATGGACAATGTGCAGTAGAAAAACATTGTAACATTTGCACTAGCTAAGACAATGAAGGCCCTAGTGGACACTACTTTTAGAACCATATAAATCTTATACAAAAGGTTACTGTAATTTGGACTAGTTTAAGCCTAAGTCTACCACAATCATGACTAAACATATTTTATTGAACATTCAAAAAGTCAAGTCCTTTCACATTCTCATACATAACTGTCATATTATAACATTCTCTTCTAAGAACCCATCAAAATAACTTACATATGAATATATAATAGTCAAAACACACTTTTTGAAACTAATTTCCACCTTATAAGGAGTATAAATATCATTACCAAGTATATGTATTAATTGTTTAATTATCTCATTAATTTCAAGAGGCATTTTAGCGTAGAGTGTATGTTTTGTATGTGTTTGAACTGAGGCTCGTTAATGTCTTCATTTAGTATTAATTAGGAAAAACGTAAAAATATGAAAGCACTGTTAGGAAGCCCAGTTGGATGAACAATAGTGTTACACACGAATAAAGGAAGCAAGTGTTAACTACTTTACCCACCAAAGTAGGGTGCTTGTAGGTATTGGACAATATGATAAATAAGAAACTATGTCCAACTCCTCCCTCAATAAGAAGCTAACAACTCAACTAAAAGGCTCACGTGTAATTTACTTAAGCTACTTGTATATAACTGATTGTGCCAAGTCCTAAACATAAACTATATTAAACCGACTCGACTATCACTATTTTGTATTATATTTGAACTACACAATTGATCAATATCAACAACTTTTTAATGATACGTATCATAACTTAAAAAAATAAAGTTTAAATTCTTCGTTAATTAGTGTTGTTTGTTTCTAATCCAAGATCGTCTACTAAGATGGAATAACATCACAACTCACAAGAACTAATGTTGTAGTTTAGATGGTAATAATATTGCACTTACAGAGTAGATAGAGGGTGGCACTGCCTCGTGTGCAACCATCCAACTATTAGATCGTAGGATCGGGCCCACAAACCCACGGGTCAAGAGCGATGACTTGCACATACACTTGGTGAAGTTCACTGTTTTGTCAAACCATATGGTAGTAGGAAAATTAGCTTACCCAATATATTTACAGGTCAACAACTCAGTATTTTATTGATACAGAACGAGATCTTTTCAACAACAACCTCAAAATTGAGAGGTTAGAAGGGAGTATTTCCTTTCCTTGACAGTAGGACTCATACCCACGTGACTGCTAAAAATACTTGACTTATTAGCCAGTATAGTAATGCCTAGTGGGACCCACCAACATGATAGGGATGTGGGGGACCCATCAAGATGATAAGGATGTGTGGGTCCCCAGTTGGTCCTCACCGGTGTACTGCTACCTTTTAAGAAACCACAGTGGCGAATAAGAGATAGGTAGTGAAAAATAATGAATTATGAGATGGAGAAGAGAGAAAAATGAGAGATCTAAGATGTTTGAATACGACTTCTTACCATCAAACACTCTAAAATTGAACAATTTGAGCTTGTTTTTGTCGGATTTAGAGCTGGCAATTTCTTTTACAAACATTGTGGCCACTACCTGGCCCACTGACCCCATGGCCCAGCCTTTTTTCTACATCAAGTCTTGAATGAAACCGTCTCATCATGAGATAAACTTATATAATTAGTTCATTTCTCCAATGATCACTTTATGATTTTAAGTGATCATTTTACACAATAACTCTTGTGCAACTGTAAGGTCGGGCCCATAAAAATTACAAAAACATTTAAAAATTTAGAGTTGTATTGGACATATTGGAGTAGTGACTCTAAGCCTTAGAGTAGGATTTTAAGCCTTGAAATTAACATTTTAACGGTTAAAGTAGTTACTTAAAAAATAAAGTTAACCCTTTGGAGAAAGAAGGTTAAGGCTTAAAGTAGGAGTTCCAAGCCTTGAAATGAACATTTAAAGTCTTGGAATGATTGTTATAAGGCTTGAAGTTGATATGTAAAAAAATTATAGGTTGGACCGCACGGTCGCGTACATGCGGCAGTCTCATCGGAGGTTTGTGATCTATTAAAAGTGATCACTTTAAAACCGTAAATGATCACTTATAGATTGTAAGGTGAATACTTTAAAACTATAAAAAAAATGATCATTAGGTTATAAACGAATCACTCAACTGAAAGTGTTAAGGTTATAACCAATTATTTTAAGATTGGAAGTGAGTGATCACTTTAAAGCTCAAAGTGTGCATTAGGCTATTACAATAGTGATGATATCATCATGAAACAGTCTCATTTAAAAATTTATATTCTTTTTATTTATCACTTTCATTTAAGATGGAATACTCAATGTGACAATGTCGAATGCCTAATAATCCTTTAGCTAGTCAATTTCTTGATTTTCTGGTTTCATTACTTTTGCATTTTCCACAATTACTTTTTCTTTATGGACTTTTGGGGAGCCTCGAGAGCTAACATCTTGGTGATGGCGATTTAGGTTGATACATTAATTTTGACGGTTCCAATTAATAAGAGATATTCTTGTGATCCAATTAAATTGCTATTTTAATTTTCAAAAAAATAGCATATTTTCTAAAATAATAAATAGAAATAGATTGAAAAAGGGGAACAAAATACTTCAAAAACTACTCTTTTGATACACTAACATTGACTTATTATAGTAAGATAGTGAGAATATCTCTAATGTATGAGATAAATAGTTATCAAATTATAATAATTGAGGTATATAAAATTAAGATTGAACGAATAAGATCACAGTTCAAAAAAGATGCATAATATAGAGATAGTAGTATAGGATTAAGAGTCAAAACTCAAGTGTACCGCTAATAAAATGCTAAAAAATAGAGGTACTATCAATTATTTTCTTTATTCATTTTTATATTAAAAAAAGTATTAAGGGTATAAAAAATAAGTGTTAAGGACTTCTTCTTTGTGGGGTAAATCGACTGTTTCCCTCTAGTCCTCCTTGTGAAGGGAGTACGGGTATAAATCGTCTGTCACCTTCCATGATTCCATCACCCAGACCCTGCTCACGAGCTGAATATTAAATATGATGATGATGATTAAGGGTATAAGTCTTTTCCTTATTATTTGACATTTTTTTGATAGAAAAACCTTCAGTAACAACACGGTCAAAAAATTCCAAGAATATGAAAGTATTATTAATAACCTAAAAAACTTAAAGAGTAGTATTAAAACATAGGAATACTATTGACAGTTTTCCTAATACCATTGGGCAAAATCAATAGGTACATAATGGAAGCCAAGATACGTAGAAATTGGTTGAAGCACACAATATAAAAGCAAGAATCTATTGATAAAGACATTTAAATTCTCAAGATCAACACTAGATAGAGTTAGGTTAGATTTCTACAAAAATAATGATTAAAAAAACTCTCAATTATTCATTCTTTTCAATTCACATTGTAATTAGGATTAGACTAAGAAATAAGATAATATTAAAAATTAAATAAAAAAATCAAAAAAAAATTGAGTTGATACAAGACCAAAAAGTAGTGAACAAGAAGAAAAGTAGCGAAATTAAAAGTATTAAATAAATTATTTAGATATCAAATCTCATAAGCACTATTAACAGTGAGACTAAAAATATGATGATCAAGTGTTTCTTTTTTGGGGAAACAAAACTTCATTCCAGATTGAGACCCAACTCTAAAATCACTCTTTTCCTTTCTAATATTTTCTGGATTCTCGTGAATTTGTTAATATTTTTATTTTTATTTTCTTTACTTTATAATATTTTTAACATCTACACCACTTTCTTAATTTTGTGTGCGCTTTCTCTTTCATTTTCTCTAATTTATAACTATATGCACACAATTTAATTATATGAAGCGATGGAGTAATTATTATGTTCAGCCAGTTTTTTGGTAGAGTGTCTCTCAGACCTATTCTACTAAAGCTTTATGCCTACTCTTACTCTACATTTTTCTTTATGGGCTGACCCAATTAGAAATAGTCTCTCAAAAAACCGTCTCAAACAATAATTTGGATATCATGCTTATGTTAGCCTTGGTGGAACATTACGCATTAAAGATATACTTATGGGATTAATCATTATCAAGCTATCTATTGGTGGTTTTTAAACCATCTATTAATTCAAAAACTAGGTAGACCAATCAACTTATATATATATTATACATCTTTATTGTTCTATTGTTCGAATTTTTAGAGGTTTGAAGTTTTTATCACCCAAGAGTTTAACGATAAATGTATCACAAATTCTTTAAAAAACCATTTTTAATTAGACCGGCCCAATATATATTTTTTAAAGTATTGTAAATAGACATTAAAAATAATGTAAATAGGCATTTAAGATTTTATAAGTAGGTATTAAGAATACAATAAGTAAACATTACGATCAATGTAAGTAGGCGTTTAAATTTTAATGGGTTGAGCCTAATTAACGTCTCTTAAAAAAACGATCTCTCAAGAGACTAGCTATAAATGTTTTTCCGATTACATATAGCCCATTTTTAGTCTTAGAGTGAATGGGGTTGAACAAAAGAAAATAGATACCTAACTTGATTTGTAATTAACTAAACTAAATGTTATCGGAAAATATTGATGGTTTTGATAAAAAATCATAACAATAAAAATATTACATTGCAGAATTACCAGCCAAATTGCAGCGGAATATGAAATATTTTTAACACATAATCATGAAAACCTTGCATATATATTATGATTACGAACATATTGATTAAAGAGCTAAATACCGCACATGTAGTAATAATCGGATTCCTATTTTTTAGCTTGAGCAAAGTCCTAACACAAAGCAAAATCCACAAATATTCCTTCTCACTTAGCCTATAATATAATTCAACAACCTTCTCAAACTAAAGATCTGCTTTACAAATAAAAAAAAAAACCCGAAGATATAGGAATCCAAGATGACATAGCAAAACCAACTTGCAAATTTACTCTTCTTCTCCGTCATCATCTTCATCGTCATCATCGTCGTCTTCAGACCCTTCCTTTTCCTATTAAACAATTTCAAATACAGTCAATTTATACCAATACATGTATATGTATAAACAGGGTAACAGATTGCAAGAAAGACTTATTCTGTTACTAACAACAATACCAAAACATTAATTAAAACAATATGGGTAGATCATCACTAACTGTGTTCCTAACAGGTAGCAGTACAAATGAAAGAAGAGTATTCATCACAGGTCTTGTTCAACCACCACTAATCTGAATAACTTTAACCGTTATAAGCAATTTGACCATCAACATTTTAAGTATCTTAATTTTTACCTCTTCATCATCGTCTTCCACCTCAAAATCTTCTTCATCAGCCTCCTGAAATAAAGTTCATAACACATTATAGATGACAATTAACAAATTATCAAATTTAGGCCCAAATTGTTAAACAAAATATATCAACAGATGCAAATAAACAATTACATTGTTGAAGTATGTGAGTGGGTTAGGCCACAGATCCTCCTTGATGATTTCAGCTACCTGAAAATTCATGATAAGTCAACCCATAAATTTCTTGTACCATAATTAACCTTTTTATAACATTACTCACAAATACTTATTCACCCGAAAAAACCCGTATTTACCTCATCATGGATATCATCATCATTTTGCTGTGATTCACTGAACCAGTTGAAAAAGCTACAAAAATGTAAATAAGATAATGAGAACCACCTCTCAAGTCATCACAAGGAACAACTTGAGATTTAGCGTGAAATCAAGCCCATAGGCACCAAAGCATCCATCTTGTGCTACACTTCCACTTAGGAAGAGAAACGGACCATATCACAATGTTCACTACATGACAGGAAAGTTCAAATACTAGACAGAAGAGCAGGATGTTGGACATCAATACATGAACGGAAAAAAAAAGCAGTTGGAAGTCAAGCTTTATTGCACAAATGTAAAACAAGGTAACAAAAACCCAGTAGAAGCTTCTAGATTAGAGTTCCACATAACAAACTTAGTTACACTTGAAAAGGCATTTGGTTGTTAGAATCAAGAAAAGAGAAGGTAATAAAGTACCCATATTCCTTTTTGGAGTTCCCCCAATTCCCTTTACATCATATCTCAACTAGGACCGGCACATAGCATTACCATAATTTAAGTGTATCTTGACCAAGATTTGACAACTGTGAATTCACTGACCCAATCTTTGCCCCCGCCTTCTCTAACCCTGCCTACATCAATCCCAAACAAAAAAATGTCAAGCACATGGCCTCCACAAGCACATCACCAGCATATCCAATTCCCTCACGAACCATACCCACATCCCCAACACTAAACTCACTGCTATGACCGACTATCCTGACCTTACAGAACATTAAAAAACAATCACGAC
This sequence comes from Amaranthus tricolor, assembly GCF_026212465.1. Lineage (NCBI taxonomy): Eukaryota > Viridiplantae > Streptophyta > Magnoliopsida > Caryophyllales > Amaranthaceae > Amaranthus > Amaranthus tricolor. The sequence goes on from NC_080059.1 coordinate 4,277,510, forward strand.
TGACTATCTTCACAATTGACTAATACCAAAATCCAAAATAACCATCGATTGTCAGAAAAGAAAAGGGTAAAAAAATCAAAAATTGAATGGCACAACAGAATTTCTAATAAGAAGGAGAAAGAGATTAACTTCAGTGTTCAAATTGACCATCAATTCTCCTGGAGTTGATATATGTTCTTCCAACAAAAGCCACCTTATGTTATGGTCGTCATCGCACATGTCCAATTCATTTAAATTCATTTATCTTATATGCAATATCCATAACACCTAAGTTACCTAACCTCATGTATATCTTCATTTCAAATTTTATCTCTTGCTCATATATCCATCTCAACAATTAAATTTTAACCATTTTTTGTCGTATTCATTCTTATATGCCCTACATAATTAAAGCATAATTAAAGCAGGTTGGATGGTTGTACACTACACTATTGCACCCCTCCATATGAGCCATCCACATTGAATCCTATAGTCCACATCTTGGTCAATCTCTTTACTCCCATGCACAATTGAATAAAGATACATAAAACACTTTCTTGATGCTGATTCTCAATTGCTCTAATTGCACCAGATCCTCTTTTTCCACTCTTGATAATCTAACTTGCATTCCATATACTCAATATGCAAAAATACGTTTTGATCATGAACGTGGTAACTTTCCCAAAAATGACTTTCACAATGAATCACAATGGTTTCCGTTGATACTTAGTTTTACTACAACATAGCTAATGGACAATAATAGAAGTAAAAAGTAATCAATCAAAATAAGGGTATCCGAAATCATTTCTCAGGTCTAAACAAAAAAGAACAAATACTGGAACAATTTTATTTTTTTCCTTCCATTGCTCTATCTTGTTTATTTTGCTTTTCTTTAACTACCTAGTAACCAAACAACCCCTAAGAAATCAACAGCAAACCTTAAAACTACATTTTGGTGGTTAAAATAATCAAATAATGCAGTTTCACAAAATTTTCTTACTGTTCCTTGTCTTGACTAAATTTTCACAAAACTACATTTAGGGCCGAGTTGGGTCGGGTCGGGTCACATTATTTTTGTGACAGGGCAAAGCGGGCTAATGGTACGTTTGACCCTCCCCAAACCAGTCCATTTATGTAAAAATTCTCATTTTATTAACTAATTATGAAATCAACTTTATAAATATTAATTATATTACCTAATATATAGCATATATCTAAAATTTTCAATTATATTAAATATTAATGTAAAGAATGGAATATTTATATGAGCATTAGATTAATAGTAATCTTCATGTTTGTCAGTGTTTGTTCATAATTTATACAGTATATTATAATTATTGGAAGTATTTTCTACTATTATCTTTTTCAACACTTAAGCCTCAGAAACTTAATCAAGCTATAATGTAATTCTCAGCTGCCTTTACCAAAACCTTGTACACAAGCATCAGAAGCATGGTTCACGAAAAGTATAATACAATGTCTGATATTGAATAAAGAAGATCAGAAGACAACATTTATGAAAATAAACCATAATTGATTCAATTTAGGTAATTTTAAAGTCGACCGATTAAAAGCCCTCCCCACCCCGCAAATTTTTAAAATCAACCCGACCCGTTAATAGCCTGACCCATTATAAAAATTAACGAGCTTGACCCTTTTAAGATGGACCGGGTCACGGGCTTTTAGCAGGGCCCCGACCCATTGAACACCTATAGTCCTGACTAACCCACAAACCAAACAAATCTTAGGATTAATATGGAAGATGCCATCGAGTTTAAAATACTAATTCATCCCTCCCTCCCTCAAATATAGCATGTAAGGCAACACTGCTACAAATAACGGATTTTGTAGAACAAAATCATTCACAACTGAGAAATATAAAACAGGTTGCGACAAATATAAAAAAATCATGGAGCATACTAAGGAAACAAATTTCAACAAAATAATCCTCGTGCTCACTTTCCTTATTTACTTAATTGCTGGAATGAGCTATAAACTTCAAGTTAAAAAATAGAAATTTACCTTTCTTCAAGATGAGCTCTCTTTTTTCCTTTCTTTTCGTTTTCTACACCATTTGGAATTCCCTGTACAAATTTCAGACGTTAAAGTCAGTTACAAGACATAGACTAAGCAATGAAGCAACTACATAAGAAAGAAATAATTAAAACATTACCATGCCCTCTTTCCACCTAATAGAAGTAGCGCTGACTTTTGTCGTTCCTTCATCTAGAAATGTGAATGTCTTCGTAAGCTTTGCATCTTCAAAAAAGGGATTGGGACTGAAATTCTGATAGTGACAAACAATATTAGAGATTTTTACATTAATTCCTTAATGATTCACGATAAACCAAAACTAGTATGAAGTCAGGCATATATTGAAGTAAAGCGGCTTCTAATAATCAAGTACAATGACTTACAAAAGTAATGGTGTATCCCGATTTGACATCTTTAGAATCTTCAACCTCAATAGATGTTAGATGCTTGAAAATCTATAATAAAAAGAAAGGTAAAATAAACAACTTTGCAATACATCTATTACAATGGAGAGAGTGTGATAAAGAAAAGGGTGAAATATGGAGACGGGTGCATAAATTACACATTACATAGTACTAAACAATAGGAAAGGATTTGCATATAAAAGTAACAAAAAATATCAAAATTTTTTAAAGAAATTTGATGAAGGCACCTTGTGATCTTCTTCGGTTATAAGTTCACTAAGAGCAGGATGACTAAGAAACTACACCAACAAAAAAAAAAGTTATGCAGAAATATAGAGTAGATACAGAAAGAAAATAATAGAAAAATTGAATTATATACTTTCAAATTAAAAGGTGCCTACAAGAAAAATGGCCAGAGAAGGTACTTACTGCAGTCAACCAAAAGTCAGGAATAGACTTGATTATGTCATTTCTCTTTTCATAAACAGGTTTGCGAACCTCATTATACTTTTTCTCCACCTCTAAAACTTCATCACTAGCTTTTTCATTGATCTGTAACAATAAACACAAGCACATTCTATTAACAGGATTCAGTTGAGCACTAGGCTCAACCAAAAAACACTGAAAGTAACAAATGAAAGAATACTATATTTGGACATTCCCGTTTGCTAATCACCTCAAAATCACAATCACAAATTACACATCCATGAAAAGATTATTAGAAGACTACATATTGTTTGAAGAACATAGTCATACACCCACTATTGGTTGGCCTAATAAAATATACCAGTACTCTTCAACCAGTGGTACAGAGCCGATTTCAAGAGTGAAATATGCATGGCTTCACAAATAATCAATCTAGGCTAGTATGAATATACTCTCCTATTCGCAAAACAGATCAATGACCCCATATACCTACACAAAGCTCTTAAAGGATTGCAAAACTCAAGACATTGATGTAAACGCACAAAATTCGCCAATAACCGAAGATAGAAAGTTATAAACCCCATGAATTAAGTACATCAATGAATAAAAAGTAACCCAAACAAGTTGAGCTGTTCCAAAAACCTCACACATACAAACTGAACCATTTAATCCTATCTACAGATTAAAGCATTCTCATCCAAGTGCTTTATTAGCTTTCCTAATAGATTAAGCAATCAAACCCCCAAAAATATTATGTATCTTAATCAACTCAAACTATCCCCAAAAAATAGTAATATATCAAACAATTAATTCTATAAAGCACAATACAAAAACTTACAAATTCAGTAACCTATAATTTCAAATCAAAACAATTAAAAGGCAATAAATCACATGCACACTTAAAACAACCAAATCAACAGAACCCAACAAAAACCCACAAAATTTACATCAAAAAAACAAGGAAAAAACACAAATTTAACATAAACAGGACATAATAACATCAAATAAACAAAACCCAAAAACCAGTCCATCGTTTGTAACATTCCTTGAGCAAATTTCATCAAAAAAGAGTAACCTTTTCAAGTTCATCTTGGATTTCCTGAAGTTTTTCGATGGAGAGCACAAGGTCACCATCGATCTGTTCGGCATTCTCTTCATCATTATTTTCTGTCTTCAATTTCTTGCCTTTGTCTGCCACCATTTTCGTTTTTCGAAAGTTTTTTCACCTCTCAAAAACCCTAAGGATTTTCTAAAACCCTAATGGTTGTTTTTAGGCCCCTCCTTCAAAATAAAAACACACAGAGGAACAGGGCCTGTGTAATATGAAAGGAGACAGAAACCGATACACCAGATGTAACTAGGGTTTTGGGGAACCTTTGTTGCTTTTATGTTATGTGATTAACTTGAACCCTAACTACTGGATATGTGACACGTGTCCTGTTTAGGGTATTTTAGTCCTTTAGTAATGTTTAATCTCTTCGTCCACTTTAAATTTCATTCATAGAAGTATGTTAGAGTATAAGTCTTGTCTAATTTGATCCTCGCAATTTATTTCTCTTCTTATTAATCAACAACTGTGTCAACAAGACAACTTTAAAATAAGAAGCTCACATTCGAATTTACCTTTAATTTGTATTATTTAAGCTATTTAGCCTACATATCTAATGCATCTCTCGCAATCATAATCAACTACTTTTATTTATTTTTTCTTAAAAATAATACTTCTTTCGTCCCACTATACTTGCTATATTTGACTTTTTAAGCAATTTAATTTATTATTTTGATCATTTATATATTAAACTATACACATATAAAATTTATAAAAACTTAATATTATGAAAGTATGTGGTTAGAAGATTCAAACACATCTTATTTGAATAAACTTAAACAATGAATAGTGTCAACAATTCTTATGTAGCGAGTATTTCTAAACGGAGGATGTATGCTCTATTAAGGTTTTAACAAATTCTTAATGAAATGGTCTTAAGGTGACAAAATCTTTATTAAACTAACCCGTGTATATTTTGTTTATAATAATTTTAAAGTAATCATTTACAAAAATGACTTAATTATATGATATTTGATGTCATGGTGACACATAATATGCAAGATGAGCTGGATGTTTTTTTAGCCATTGTGAATTGTGATTATGATAATTACTGGCCTGGCTCGTCAAATTGTCATATTTTCAATTTACTCTGTTTCTTTTACTAAAATACATTTAATTATTATAATTGGCAGGTAGTAGAATTCTTTTCATATTCTTTTTACATTTTTTTGGGTTTGGTTTTGTGGTTTTTGTAAAGAAAGCTTTTTGGGCTTAGGATGTGTGTTATATAGATTTCAGCCCATCAATTGTTTCCCACATATGAAGGAAAGATTGAAAAAAATAAGATAAATAAACAATTTAATTCCGAATATAAGATTCGGGAAAACTTATGTCTCAAAATAAGCTTCCGTACATCCAAGCCTAGCCTCGGGTAAGTCGCTGTTAGTAACAGCGAATGAGGAGAAAAAAAAAAATTAAAAGGCCCTAAGTCGCTGTTAGTAACAGCGACTTAAGGAGTTGACCAGTCAACCCCTTAAGTCGCTGTTACTAACAGCGACTTAAAAAAAAAAAAAAAAATTTTTTTTTAAAAAATTTTAATAGTACTGAATTTGAAGTCGCTGTAATTTATTGTTTTTGGAGCAGCTCATTTTTTAACCTTCAAACAGTTATTTAATAGCAGATAAACTAACTATATAAACTTGTTATTGTTTGATTAATCTTCCGATGTGGGACTGTGTTCTGGAACACATCAAAATAAATGAAACCAAAAATTAGCTCACGAATAGAGCACCGATGTGGGACTGAGGTACTGAAGAGCACCAGCAGTTAGCATCTCATCCCGCCAAGCCATTGCAGCTTCATTCATCTGTCAAGCATTAGCACAGACCAATTAAATAGTATTAGTACTTGTTTTTGCACTGTCTTAAATAGTATTAACCATGAATTTTTCCATGGCTTTTGCTGTTTCATCACCCCTTTATGCCCACTCATTCCATGATTTCAATACAATGATGATACCCAGACCCAGAGACTCTTAGCACCATGATTTCAACCAAATACTGGTAGGAGTCTCTATCTCCTGCAACCAACTCTCCTACGGATGGAATTATGAAAAATGAATAGAAATCATAGCTGCACTAATTAAACACTGGTTAGGTCAACATAAACAAGATACCATCAGTGATGCATGATATAAATGACAACAAGAGTTGATTTGCTCTCCCTTTTATAAATTGATTCATGCTCTGCGAGTTTTTATTACCTCTCCATTTCTGAAGTGACTCAAGCTCAGTCACTAACCTAACCTAGTTGAGCTTCTAGGTTTATGATATCAACATGAAACATTTATGCAGTTTATTGTGGCTATTAGACGGTCAACCAATAAAAGGAAACTTCTTTTCACTTACTATAGGCCAAAGGTGAAGCTGACAGAGTAAGAGATTGCTTGAGATGAACAGGAAGAAGCTTAAGGTAAATCTAGGTTGGCCTGCGCATTTTTATAAAATAAGATCATCACCTTATAGTACATTAGACCAAGTCCAAACAACTTGCACTTTGCTCTTTAAAACTAGCAATCTCAGGGAATTATTGTTCACAAAAGTTGTTAGGGCCTATAGTTCTTCCAAAGTATATTTGAGGATTGAAACTAAAAAAGTGACATCATGCCATTTGCTTCTTCCGAGTCAATTCCAAACAAATCCTTTTACATTCCAAGTGAACTCCCTTGCAGCAATAACCACGCCGCAGTATGAACCATGTATTCTAAATCCCTAAAATGTCTCCTCCCTCCCCCCTATTCTTCCAACACACCTCTATACCATGATATCAACTAAAAATCACTTGCTCTGTCAAATCATATCACAGGAATGAATCATCAAGCATATCATTTTAACTCTTCAACTACTCAAAAGACTCCAATACAAATCAATTTGAGAATATACACCATCAATTGCAGGCCACCTAGCCCACACATAGTCAAGTCAGTGAGCTAAGCAGTTTGAAAAGGGCATCCAGACACCAGTCCTGGAAAGTAAGTTAGCTACAATCAACAATCAACAATCAGAAAGTCTGACCTTGTTGAACTGGTTTGTTTCTTCTGTTTTGATGTAGCAAGTGTACTGCATTGTTTTATAACTTTCGTAAATGTATTCCTGAATCTGTTCGCAGTAGGTTTAGCTTAATTGGTTTGTGCTAATGCTTGACAGATGAATGAAGCTGCAATGGCTTTGCGGGATGAGATGCTAACTGTTGGTGCTCTTCAGTACCTCAGTCCCACATCGGTGCTCTATTCGTGAGCTAATTTTTGGTTTCATTAATTTTGATGTGTTCCAGAACACAGTCCCACATCGGAAAATTAATCAAACAATAACAAGTTTATATAGTTAGTTCATCTGCTATTAAATAACTGTTTGAAGGTTAAAAAACGAGCTGCTCCAAAAACAATAAATTACAGCGACTTCAAGTTCAGTACTATTAAAATTTAATTTTTTTTTTTTTTTAAGTCGTTGTTAGTAACAGCGACTTAAGGGGTTGACTGGTCAACTCCTTAAGTCGCTGTTACTAACAGCGACTTAGGGCCTTTTAATTTTTTTTTTCTCCTCATTCGCTGTTACTAACAGCGACTTACCCGAGGCTAGGCTTGGATGTACGGAAGCTTATTTTGGGACATAAGTTTTCTCGAATCTTATATTCGGAATTAAATTGTTTATTTATCTTTTTTTTTTCAATCTTTCCATATGAAGTTGGTCTTGGATATTAGAGCTGTTGGTTTTATAATTGTTATGGTCTAATATTGTTCATACAACATGGTTCATACTTTAAATATTTGTTGAAGGTAAAAAAAAATTATATATAAAACACAAATTTTCAATCAGATAGTCTTATAGAGATGCAATTTCTATTAGATTGTCTAATATAGATTTATTAAGTTTTATCTTAAAGTGATCACTTATAATTTTAGAGTGATTATTTGTGATTTTAAAGTATTTATTTAAAAAAATAGGTTAATTATATGGACTTATTTCATAGTGATATATTCATATAAAACTTGGATATAACAATAGATAAATAAGAAGATACAAATAGATATAAATAGAAAGGGGTGATTAAATGGTTAAATAACTATCTACAAATAATGAAAATGTAAATAAATATAAATAAAAGGGGTAAAAGAAATGTATTATTAGTGAATACCAACCTGGTTATTAACCGACAACAAATGTATAAGATTCGATGATCTTTTGTCGGCATATTCGTATTGCTTTAGCGTATCAATCATTTTGGCTTTTGAAATCAATTAATCGAAAATAATATACTGAGAGTATATGTACTTTAATTTATTCTTATTTAAATATTGTAGTTACTGATTTTTATATTAAATATCTTTTCATCTACTAGTTATAATTTTTTTTTAATTATACAATCTGACACATATTTTGCACTTAATTTAATTTTTAATATATTTTCCTCTAAATAATATGGAATTTATTTGAATTATCATTATTTATAAATTCTGTTAATAAATATAATTTTTAAATAAATATATTAAAAGTATTTTAAAAAGTTGTATTTTGTAAACTGATTGAACTCAAAACATATTTATTTGTTGTGAAATACTTGATTTAAAACATATGGCGCCTTTCAAATGTAATGTAGTAGAGGAAATGATTGATCATGGATTGTTAGGATTTTTTTATATTTGGTCAAACTTAGTCAAGCTATGGGATAAAGAGAAAGGTTTCATGTAAACTTGTATGCGACCATTTTGTATGTGAAACCAAAAAAAATTTACACTTATTAAATTCAAGCCTTAAAATATCTATTTTAATACTTAAAAAGTCAACTCTAACACTTAAAACCCCTATTCTAAGCCTCAGTCTCCCTTCTCAAGAAGCTTAATTTCATTTTTTTTAGCTATCGACTTCAACATTTAAACCACACATTCCACCACTTAAAATGCCAATTTAACCCTTAAAACTCCTACTCCAACCCTTGAATTTATATTTTACTTACATACCCCAACTATAAAATATTCATTTTAAAACTTAGAATGTCTATTTCAATGATTAAAGTTTGTCCAATTCAAGATTTAAAATGCCTATTTCAAGGTATAAAATGTCTAATTCAAGCTTTAAAATGACAAGTTTACAATTATAAGCTGAATATATAAATGGTCGCACTTATGCAGTCGTCTCACAGAATATTTGTCAAAAAGGTTTTAAGTAAAGTTTTAGAGTGAATTTTAATTTTCAAGATTTGAATTAAGACTTTTGTGGATTCAAAATTTTTTTATTTTAAAAAATTTATATTTTATATTTTAAATAAAATTGGAGAAAAAACAATTAATCAAACTAGTAGTTTTGTTCCTGGACAGTTTAATATAAAACATTATATCGAAAATATACCTTTTTTAATCGGTAAATAAGAGCATGAACTTGTTAGACGTTATGGTTTAAATAATTATTGGTGATTTAACGAATTTAAAGCGCTAAATTTTTTCAAAAATGCCATCATTTGATAAAGTAATAATTTAAGTAGTTTTAGTGGTGCGTGTAGCTGTTTTCTAAATGCTATAACTATTAACTTGTAGTGTTTCAAAAAAAAAAAAAAAAGCAGTTTAAAAATTTTCTCAATATTGTTCTCAGCAAACTATATTCTAATAGGTACCATAATCACTAATTTGTTGAACAATATTAATTTGCACAGTTAAATAATTACAAATGTATTTCTACAGCTGCCCACAACTACAATTATTTAGATATATAATAAATACCCGCATAACTATATTGTGCCGAACATGCCACATACAATCTCCCGTTATTTTTATCTTATCAATATAATGTTTCCAACTTTTTCTAAATACTAATATCTTATATTTCACCTTTAAATTTTAATAAGTCTATTATTATTTTAAGTAAACAACAACATACATTTAGCATGGAGTCAGTAAAACAAATAAACCAAACAACCAATTATCAATCAAGGCCCCACAATTAGTTGAAACCATTTCTATTTACCTAATAAGAAAAGAAAAACTAGGACATGAAGATAAAAATAAAAGTCACCATATAGATATTCAGATCAAAATATCACAACGAAATGCTATAATTGTGTGACAAAGAAGGCCACACTTTATGGAAGTGTTTACTTATGTACTTGTAGTGGTATAGATGTATAGTATTCTCTCTGTTCGAATAGATTTGAAGTAAAAAAAAATTATGAGCTTTTTAAATACTGTTTGAATAGATTTGAAATAAAGAAAACTTGTGAGCTTTTTAATAAATTGCTGATAAATAAAGAGATAATGAATTGTATGTATGAAATTAAAAGAGAGTTAAAATATATAGATGGGATTAAAAAAATTGATGGGCTATTGTCCAAATATAAAAATGATTCAAAATGAATGGGACACACCAGTATGTCAATTGATGCGAAATGACAAACCAAAATGACAATTATTTAGATGAAAACTTGATAAATGTTTTGACTGATACACGAGTTATAAGAATATCGACCAAATGTTACAACACCGACAGCATCATCTCAGACACGATTTTGAGGGATTTGAAAGAGAGTTTCTCCCACCCTACGATCCACAATATGAAGAGAGCATCTACGACTAGACGATGACATTAATGGTTAAATTTGAAAATATGATAAATAATATCAACTTACACGTAAACAAAACATAATTGAAAAGTTTTATCAATCATAATTCAATATCTTTCTTTAAAATCTCAATTGAATATTTCAATATAAATAGATTTCAGAAAACTAATTACTCTTAAGTTTATATAAATTCTAATAATTCATTAGTCACGACTCACGATAAGTAAATTTCCTATGAATAGAGCAAAACACAAACTGTAAATTTGTGGACTTCATGGGTTATGAGTTTTCAACATAAGAGGACAAGTAGGACAAGTAGGAGGGTAAGAGGACAAGTAGAATATTCATACGATTGATATTTTACGTTTAATTACTTCTAATACTCCAAGGTTCCTTAAACTTGAAATGAGTGATAAGAGGACAAGTAGGATGGTAATGGGTCGGACTCGGCTCGGATTATACATACTCCGACTTTGCTTCGGATTTTAGTCGAACCATTTTTCAGTCCACCTCCACTTGAAGTCGGATTATGCATACTCCAAGTTTGCCCCGACTCGGACTCTCGGACCTCCAACAGAGTCGGATACGGAGTCAGATTATTATCAAACTTTATCGTTGTGATATTGTACTAATGATTTAAAGCATACGAAGTTAACAGAATATATTAATCAAATAGAATTTAACAGAAAAATATGTACTTTGAATTCAAGTTTAACATGAGAAATATTCCTAATACTACAATTTAACAAAATTTTCTTGCATTTTGATTTGACGTATTTTATTTCTCTTGACTTGATTTGTCGTATTTTGATTGATTGATCTAAATAAAAATACCAAGTAGTTTTTCAAAATCGAAAATCACAATTAGTATGAGAGAGAGCTTGAATTAGTTACGTCTAGAATTTTAAAGGAAACAAAATATTGGGTTAAAAGTCAAATGCAAAGTAAGATTTCCTTCAGGGTCGGAGTCGGGTCGGAGTGTCGGACTTTTAATAAGGTCCAACTCCGGTCCGTCTCTAACTCGGATTCGGATCGTGAAGTCGGAGTTGGAGTCGGATAACCTTTTCCTCGGACTCGAATCGAGTCAGACTAGGGTCGGATTCGGACTGAATTGCCATCCGACAAGTAGATAAACAAATTGCTATCTCTAACTGATTTATTCATACTATATATTAATTTATTTGTTTCTAAAATATACAACATATTCATGATATCCATTAATTGATTTATTCTTATTTTCTATTGATTGTGATTAGGTGAGATTAATGAATTTATTTATTATTTTGGACTAATTGATATTAGCCTTAAATAGCTTATATAAATTAACGAAATTAACATATTTCATTTGAGTTTGTGATTTATAAATCACATTAATTTGCTTTTTAGTTATATAATATGTGCGTAAAAATTCATGAAGCTAACTAGAATCTTTTACATTATCTAATGCATCAAAAATTTAGATATAAAATGTCGACTTTTCAAACTAAACTTATATAAATCAACAACTAACACATCTTAACATTGTACATAAAAATATACTAAGTAAATCCAATTATCATAAAAATATTAAGCAATCTAATTATGGCACCATCAATTTAAATTTCCGAGTACACTCCCTTTTTCAATATATGTAAACAAATGTAAAATGTTATATAAGCATGCTACATATCAAAAAGAGAAGGAAAAAACAACCTTAATATCATTCCTCTTACATCTAAATATAGGCCTATGAGTAAAGTTAATTACCAACCAAAAAATTCCAGTGATAAAGATTTGGTAATACCCAACTAGACATCCACATTTTCCCATCAAAACTATCCTAATTATAACAAATCTAGCTACCAAATCCCCCTTTTCCCATAAGATTCTCCATTTATAATTTAGAAAATCTTATTAAACATTTTCCCTTCAAAATTTCCGATATCCAAAGAAAAAGCTAAAAATATTTTATTTTTAATTAATCCAATTTAATTCTCAACGAATTAGTTTGAATTAACTCATAATCAAAAGAAAAAAATGACAGCAAGAACAAGCACATATGATCCTGCCCATGTGTGGAGTGAAGGAACATGGAATGGCACAAATATGTTATGCCAAGAACGTCCTTTCTTTTTAGGGTCACAAAACGTGTGGTCTGACCCTTTTTATCCTCATAGCTCCGAATCTTCGACATGTTTTCTTCTTATTTGTTTAGTCGTTATTGTTGTTACTGTTACTTCCGTCTTCCTTAGGCCTCTCGGCTTGCCTACCATGTCCAAGATGTTTGTAAGTTGTATTTCTCTCTTATTTAATGTTATATACATTCTTTAAAAGTTATAAATAACTTTTTCGTTAACATATTTGTTAGGAGTGTATTAGTTTCTTGACATGGTATTAGAGGCCAGTGTGACAAGAAGTCACGAGTTTGTATCTCAACCATCCTTCATTTAGTGAAATATTTAGCGCCAGATTTGAGAAAGACCTGTGTTGCATCCACATTTCTAGCCCAAAGAGTTTTTGTGTACAACTAGTGAATGAAAAACAACGTTGCTTGTAATCTACTGATGCTATTTTTTGTTCGTATATTCTTATGCAGGGAGGTTTCTTCGTAATAGGAATGTTATTTTCAAAGAGCGAAAGGATAAGCTCATTACTCCACCCAACAGTTTACTACATATTTAAAACGTTCTCAATGTTGGGGTTTGTATTTTATACATTCATATTTGGTGTAGAAACCAACATGGGAGCATTAAGAAAAATAGGGAAGAAGGCAGTGACAATAAGTGTTGTAGGTTTTATATCTTCTTTAGCTTTAGGTTACTTATCATATAACATGCTAGGTCTTCAAGATCCATCTGGTGGACTGCCAAGGTATATTATAGCTAATGCTCTAACCTACTTCATGGTTACATGTAGTCATGTTAATGAGCTTGGTATAAGTAATTCTGATATTGCTCGTTTGGCTGGTGCAATTTCTTTGGTCGTCGATATCTTTGGAATGTTCGCCACAATCCTCATCTTCAATGTTTTCCTACCCGTACGTCAGGGTGATTATATGTATCCATTTTGGATTCTTGGGGTGTATTTTATCATGTTCTTTATTTGCAGGCCGCTAATCATATTAATCGTTAGTTACACACCTGAAGGAAAACGTATGAAAGATACGCATTTCTTAGCAATCATCTTAATTATTCTTTTACTAGGATTGATTACTATTCAAGCAGATCAACATCTAGCGGTCTTATTGATGTCATTGTTTCTACCTGAAGAGCCACTTACGACGATATTGGGTGAGCGATTGGATGTCCTGAATAATACCCTGTTCTTGCCTATCTTTTGTGCTATGCATGGATTTCAAACTGATTTTAATGCATTGAATAAAAGATCTATTTTAGTAGAATTACACGTCTTTTTCGGTGCCTTGGGCAAGTTCTTGGGAACGTTTCTATCTTCATTTCTTTTCGGGGTACCAATATGGAGCGCTATTACACTTGGTATTCTTATGTCTTCTAAGGGTTTCCTCGATATAGTTTTGATCGGCACATTCATAGATATGGAAGTAAGACATTCTCCTATCTAATTTAATCTAGTATGTTTTTTCATAAATAACTTTAACTACTTTATTCTACTCATTTTGCTATATTTTACTCTCTGAAACGAGAGAGTAATTATCTATCACATATATGTTTTGATCATTGCAAATTTGCAACAGAAGAGTTTAAAACTTAGAACTGCGACTGAATATGCAGGTCATGACACCAGAAGATTACACCATAATCGGAGTTCATATTCTCTTCTATACCGGATTACTCTTACCTCTTGTAAGATTCATGTACGTGCCATCAAGAGAATACTCCACAATCCTAAGACAAGGTGTCCTTGCATCAGCAGACACGGGTACATTACAAGCATTAATATGCATCCATAGAGAAGAGAACATACCCGGATTTCTCCGCCTGTTGGAGGCCTTTAACCCGACCTATCAAAAGCCCATACCTGTTGTTGCACTCCAGCTCAATCAACTCACGGGTCGTGTTTCCCTTCCAATTCTCGCCCCATTTCATGAAGTTCAATCCTCAGCTGCATTCCGTTCTAACCTTGGTCGTTGCAACCGTATCATAAGTTCATTACTAAGCATCGAACGTAGGACAAATGGTGCAGCTCGTTTACAGCATTACATCTCTATTTCACCATACACGACAATGCATAATGACATAAATAGTCTTGCTCATGAAAGAAATGTAAACCTTTTGATTTTACCATTTCACACTCAATGGAATGCAGAAGGAGAAGTTGAACATACTTCACAATCCATTCGGGATGTAAACAAGATGGTTCTAGAGAAAGCCCCGTGTTCTGCTGGATTACTGATAGACAAAGGAGACAAGGATGTAACTATGTTCGGAAACATGAAGTACCGTGTTGGAGTGTTCTTTATAGGAGGGGTTGATGATCATGAAGCTCTCGCATATGCTACTTTATTTGCGACACATCCTAGGATTCAAATCACGGTTATTTGGTTGAAATCAAGGATGACTGAGAGTAATACTCATAGGTTTGATGATTATGCTGTGATTCAAGAATTTTATAACAGGTTGCAGGCCAATGAAAGGATATTCTTACAGGAAGTGTTGGTTAGTGATGGAGCTGAGACAACTAATGCCATAATGCAAGTGAAAAAAGATTTTGATTTAGCTGTTGTAGGTAGGTATCATGAGCCTGGATGTACTCCATTGTTCGGACTTTCAAACCGGTGGTGCGAGTACCCTGAGTTGGGCATTTTGGGTGATATGATTGTTACTCCTGAATTTGAATTCTCTGTTTTAGTTGTGCAAGAGGAGCCTCATCAGGCAACTGGGTTCGATGAATTAATTGACGATTTTATTATGTGAAGAATTTTGATTTAAAAACTTGCTTCTTCACAATGTGATACTGATGGTGATGGTGATGGTGATGGTGATGGTGATGGTATATATAGTGTAAAGATAGAGGCCACAAGATCTAGATTATGCAGGAAAGTGTAACTAGCTAGAAGCCTAGAATCCGACAAAGGTGTTATTAGCTATAATCATAGAAATTTGAATGTTGTTGCACTTAAATTAAGTGTATTTGTAAGCCTTGTATAATCCAAAAGGAGGTAAAATCCAGTGAGTTTTGTATATGTTGTTTATATTCCAGAAAGAATTTGTTGTCAAGTAATACATTGCCCTTTGATATTTTCATCTATTTGTAGTGAATCATCTGCAGTTGAAATAGTAACTTTACATTTAGTACTGTATAAAGACATAATGTGGATTTGTTCATCAAGGGTCAAATTATGGTCCATGATTCTCGACAAGCCAAAGTTTTATTGTTGTTTTCTTTAAAGTTGTAATGGATTAAGGTAAAATGAATCGGTGAATCATGTGCACTCTTATTTATGTGAACTTGTATCTACAATGGTAAGGGCACGTGTGTGCATGCGATCCCTCAACACTAAATAGCATCAGGGTAATGTAATACAGTGGATATAGATTATTAGGCAAATGCAGATATTTAAGGTAAGAAGAAGAGACAATGAAAAAATTAAGGAATTTAAACCAATATGACACAAGATTTAGGAGGTGTGAAAATCATTAGTGTATTTCATCCAAAGACTTTAAAACTCATGGGATTTCCAAGAGCGTTTCCTCTCGCTTAAAACCCTAGTTGTTGTGGCTCTCAACTCTCATCAAACGCCACTCTTGGTGTGAGCAACAAACACGTTGTGTATCAACCCTAAGGAAAATATATCTGTTGAATTCTCATTCTTAAAAGAGAACAAGAGGGCACATCAAGGGGCATAAGGTGCGAGTATTAAGCGCCTCGTGTATCACTCGGCCTGTAACCCAAACAGCTTTTCAGACGCTAGTGATTAGAACCTAATGTTCTATAAAATAAAACAAAACCTCCCAACTTCTATAACCCCCTCTCTGCCCTTCAGTCACCCGACCTCAGGTCAAAGTCTCAACATGGAAACTTACGAGTAGACGGCACAGACTACTGAGACATAATTATAAAATTTTTAAAAATGGACAAATTTCATCACAGAGAATAATCCAAATGGATGCCCATCTCGCACATATGCTTGAGTTGGACCAACATTCAACAAGAACATGAAATTGTTCAACTTATGACTTCAAGCAATGGCCTAACATCATATGCACATCAACAACATCAATGAAACTAAACTAACAGCATATTGGAGATACACATAAATATCATCAGATGATAAACAAATGTGTTCTATTCAAAAGCTTTCACCTACATCATTGGTGTATATTGCAAGTTTTATGTCGTACAATAGTATTATAGGTTAAAGAAATCAAGACTTTATAAAGATAAAGTAAAGATGGCATATTGAAAGCGATTTGCCAGGATAAAAGACGTACTTGTATTGAATAGCAGATACTCCGAGCCGAAAATTGATCACATTCCCAATCATGACCTCTATGGCTCAGTATGTAAATATACAAAAGCTAACGCTTCTAGTATGCAGAGCAATCAGCATCATCCTCCATCCGTACAACGCCATTCCAAGATTGCCCTTGTAGGTAGTCATTTGCTGAAGAAGATCCAAGACTCTCTCTCAGAAGATGCTTAAAGTCACAGCGATCATGTTGCACCCTCCCACTGATTTCCAAGCACAATCCCTTATTAAGGCCTTTGCCTGAACGTTTATCCTTGTGAAGCTTTTCACTAGGTCCTGGATCAATGAAAATTGGCTGCACCTGAAGAGTGGGATTTGGTTTGATTCGGTTTATTTCTCTCTCATCAGGTGGTCGCAAAATACTTAATCCAGATTCCAGTTCAGAAACATCGTCTTGGTTCAGTAGTACCTAACCAAGCACATAATAAAAGTCATGCCAAAAATGTCTTCTAGCAGGCATCAATACTTCAAATACTGTGTTATATGCATGGCACATGGCCTCTCATACCACACACTTACATCAGATCATGAAAGAAAATGTAATGAAATATATGTGTTGGACAATTAGGATTTAAGTAGTATATAAGCTCAAGGAGAGGGGGGTTTTATAGATGTTTGAAAACTTTACTAAGTTTGTACACACTTATGGGAGTTTGAGGCACACTTGAATTGCTCTTAGGATTTGAGTAATATAAAGCTCAAGAAGAACACCTCATGCAGAATCCATTATACGACAAAATGTCATCGGCACTTCGGCAGTACTGAATTTCATTACAAGATCAAGATTTTTTTTTTCCTTTGATCTAAAGGAGTAGAAACAATATGCTTGGATGTTATGACATAAGCTTGAGAATAAGACATCGGAAATAAAAAAATAACAAGGCAAAACAGCATACCCTACGGCCAACCAAGTCAAAGGCCACAACGACTCTCTTTCGCTTTGCCTCCTCAGCAGCTTCAATCTCCTCTTGTTTCTTCTTCAAAAGTTCCTTTTCCTAAAAAGGAATAATTTAATGAATTAAATAATAAATAATTTACATCCTCCAAACAATAGTGATGCAAGTGTGGTAGATTATAATACCTCCTTTGTCAACCAGCTGTTACCCTCATCATAGTAGTCACTTTGGTCATCAATGACACTTGTACGTGCAGCTGCATTCCGATCAAAATCAACAAGCCTCTTGGCATAAGCATTTGCAGCTGCCTCAGCTTCAGTTAGTGGTACATCAGACACCTCCAAGCCAGCATATGTGCTTCCTTCCTTCAACACTAGAGCCCCACAGTAATTGCAAGGCCCTTCCCCTTCCTGTTCACATACTATTTTACCGCAAGATAAGCAGTTGCTCACCAATCTATGACGACGGGCCTGGCAAGAGCATGGTTTGCCTTGCTGAAATACAATAGATCCCTTGGCAGCTTCTGCAAGTGACACAACTTTCCCACCCTTTTTCTTCCTTGAACTACCTTGTTGCCTGGTTTTTGACTCTACAGCATCTGACTTCACTTGATTATTTTGGCTACTAGAAGATGAAGCCTCTTTCTGTGCCCTTGATGGCTTCTTGGCTCCACTGATCAAAACTTCGTCCGTGTTTGATTTAACATAAGCATGCAGTTTAGCAGGAGCACCAACAACTTCTGGTGACACAAAGCAACCCCTCCGTTTCAAGTATTCCTGTATGACATTTTTGCCTGTTTCCTCGCCAATAATGTTCTATAGGCAACAGGAAAAGAAAGAAATTCAAGCTCGAAACCAAAGCATTTGAAAACAAGCCGGTAATTTGGTTTCAACGTTACATAGATCTTTGCTATGATAAAGACATTTCATTCTCTAACTCAACGAAAAAATTAGAGCTTTACGCAAAAATTTCAATGAAATTTTCATTCATTATTTGATAGTTAATGGTATAGAGAAAATTTAAAGCCACTTAGACTCTTACCAATTACACATATACTCCATTAATTGCATTTTCTCTAACAAAACTATGGCGAATTACATCATCAAAACTCAATTGCTGACAATTGGCTGTGAACTATCATCCATCAAAACTCCAAAACTAAAATAAATTTTATGTTCCAGGACCGCAAAAGACTAGGACACAAAGTGTGAAGATCGATTAGTATGATTAGTTGGTATGTTAGTTTTAGGAAGGTACACCACTAACATTCAAATCAATCTTAACACTAACAAGCAAACGCCTAAAGGAGTAATCGCAAAATGATAATCTGAGTCTTCTTAATCATCATCCATTACATTCTTTTTACAATCAAAAAGTTAAATATATGTTCTAGCATCATCAATAAAAATACAAACAATTTCTCATCACTTTTCCTAATGATCTAAAACTCATCTCATCTTTAAGATTAATTTCGCAAATAAAATCACAAAAACTCAACTCCAAACAAAAAATCAACGACATTATCGTTTATCCTCACAAATTCAACAGAAAAGCAATCACAATGGGACTAAATTAATTAATTTCTGGAAACCCTAATTAAACAAAATTAGCACGATAGTAAAATGTAGACATTAATTGAAGAGAAAAAGAAAGGGGAAAAGAGGGAATTACATCAAGGTATTCTTTGGCATCTAGAGGAGGAGCAAATTCACAGTAAGAAACGAGGCCAGAAATCATATCAGCATCGAAGTCTAAAGCAGTCTCAACTTTACTGCATAGTTCATTCAAAGATTTCTCCAGCCATTGCCCTGGCGACTCCATTTTGTACGATTATTTCTCTCTTACTTCAAAATTTTTTTTTTCTTGTATGAATTGATACAACTTTGCTCGACGCTAGGGAGATACTCTTTTAGGTTTGTGCCTTGCGTTGGAGTCTCAATTATTGACAATTTCTAAAGTGTTTTTTTCTTCTCAAACTCTTCTAAAAAAAATAAATTAGGCATTGTATAATGAAGTGTTATTAAAAAAAAAATATTTATCGAACTAATTTTTTCGTTCCATTATATCTGCTATATCTGACACTTTACGTAATCTAATATGTTGTTTTGATCATGAAGTATTCACATCTAAAAATTATAAAAACTTAATATTATGAATGTATGTCATTAGACGATTCAAACAAGATCTCACTTGACTATATTTTTTCATAGACATTAGCTGCAATATACAAAAGAAGCTTGAACAATGAATAGTGCAAATAGCAAGTATTTCAAAGTGGAGTAATTATAATTTTGTTTCATTGTTGAGATGATTTATCCCACATCTATAAATTGAACATGGTGTGCACACTTTATAAGTTATTGAGTCCTTCTTCCCATAGGCATATGATTTGGGATAATATATATCTCCTTCACTCATGAAGTGCGTGCACCTCGTGTCTCTCCGTTGATGTACTGACATTGATAAGAAGTCCAGTTTAATTTAACATTCATGTAATTATTCTCCATTGGAACGCAAATAAGTCGTCAAATGTACTCTTCATCCACATGACAAACACATTTCTATGGTAAATCTATTAAGGGTTGAGGTAGGGCATCATATACTCTTCGATCGGTTCTTTTATCGAGTACATATTATTTGCTACATTGTGATGTTAATTCTGGTGTTTCTTTTTATAGCATCGTCGTCTTCCCATACCAAATCTGGTTCCTCCAAATATTTAACCATTATACATAAAATTGTGACTTTACTTTATTGGGGACAACACTTATAAATTCAAGTAGTTCTTAATAGTGACGAAAATATACGACTCATAATAGGCATTGGAATGTCGTTAGATAACAAACTCATGCATATCCTGATGATGACCATTCTTATAGTTATGACAAACTAATCAATCAAATTGATTTTAGACCAGTTATTTTTGACCCAACGTATTATAAATTTATTATTATTTTATTTTAATCGCTATAAAATTGTTTAAAATCTTAAAATTTAAATACAACTTTTTTTAAATTATATTGAATCAAAAACAACTTTTTAAAAGTTATAATCAAGCAACATTAAGTCAACTAATAAAAAAAATGATAAGAAATAATCATCTACTACCCCAACTCCTAGTACTTCGACACACGGTTATGAGGGGTAAAAAGAGCAGAGAATAAGAACAAAAGAAATTATTGGTGATTAAGGCTAGAACAGCATGTCTAACGTCTTTCTTCATATTCTCGACCTGCTACTGTAACTCCCAATTTCTTGTTCTAGTTGATCAACATCCCAGCAAAAAAGGCCATTAATTTGCTTTAATTTGGTTAGTTTCTTGTATTAGTATATCTAATCGCTGTGACTATTTTTCTAAGTTCATTCTAACTCAATTTCCATCCCAATTCCCTATCTGCTCACCGCTTTTATACCCAACAATCCATTAATCTTGGGTTAACTGTTCTTTTATTAGTACCTAAATGTATGAGTAAGAATTAAAAATTTTCTGGGTTTTTTGTCACATTGGATTTTTTCTGATTACAGAGAGTGGTTTTTTCTTTTCATAATCATGCCTACTAACTGTTCGATGAAATTACAGTAGTATTATTCTGTCCATTTTTATGATAAGGTGGAAAGAGTATTGCTTTAAATTTGAGGAAAGAGGATGGGAAAGTTAGTTTCATAGTTTTTCTGGAATGAGTAGGCCTTTGCTAGCCAAACATGTAGCTGCAGTAATCAAACATCAGAAAGATCCTTTAAAGGCGCTAGAAACTTTTAATTCAGTTAAAAATGAGGATGGTTTTAAGCATAATTTGGTGACGTATAAATGTATAATAGATAAGCTTGGTTCTCATGGGAAATTTGAAGATATGGAGTTGTTGCTATCGGATATGCGAACAGACATTGATAGTAGTATTGTTGAGGGTGTTTACATTAGTGCCATGAAGAACTATGGAAAGAAAGGGAAAGTTCAAGAGGCAGTTGATGTTTTTGAGAGGATGGATTTTTATAACTGCGAACCGTCTGTCATGTCTTATAATGCAATCATGAATATTCTGGTTGAGCATGGTTACTTCAGTCAAGCACATAAAGTATATTTGAGGTTGAAACATAAAGGGATTAATCCTGATGTATACTCCTTTACAATCAGGATTAAACTTTTTTGTAGAACAGGGAGATTAAATGCTGCGTTGAGGCTTCTTCAGAATATGCCCTCTCATGGTTGTGATGTCAATGCAGTTGCTTATTGTACTCTTATAAGTGGTCTTTATGAAGGGTCATATAGAGTTGAAGGGTCTAAGTTGTTCTGTCAGATGCTTAGTCTTGGAATTTGTCCCGATATAACTACCTTTAACAAGTTAATTCATGTACTCTGCAGGAAGGGGTATGTTGAAGAAAGTCTTAAGCTTTTTAGTAAAGTTTTTAAGAGGGGAATTTCACCTAATTTGTTTACATTCAATATCTTCATTGAAGGCTTTTGTGAAGGGAAATCCGTCAGTGAAGCTGCTGGTTTACTTGATAGCATTATAATTGAAGGTTTTACTCCTGATGTGGTGACATACAACTTACTGATCCGTGGCCTTTGTAAGAATTTGGAGGTTGTTGAGGCTGAAAACTACCTGAATCGAATGATAAATAAAGGGTTTGATCCAGATGCGTTTACGTACAACTCTATTATTGATGCGTACTGTAAACTAGGCATGGTACAAAGCGCAGAGATGGTAGTCCATAATGCAGCATTTAGAGGATTTAAACCTGATGCTTTTACATATTGCTCTTTAATTGATGGTTTATGCAAGAATGGTGAAGTTGAGAGGGCCATGTCTTTATTTGACGCTGCAGAAAAGAAAGGATTTAAAGCCAACATTATTCTTTACAACACCTTAATCAAAGGCTTATCCCAACAAGGGCTGATTCTTGAGGCCTTACAGCTGATCAATGACATGGAAAGAAATGGTTGTTCGCCCAATATATGGGCATATAATACGGTTATAAATGGACTATGCAAAATGGGTTGTTTGTCTGATGCCAATACGCTAGTGGATGATGCGATATCAAGAGGATGTTTCCCCGACATTTTCACCTTTAATACATTAATTGATGGTTATTGCAAACAGATGAAGTTAGATACGGCTATTGAACTCGTAGATAAAATGTGGGATCATGGTGTAACTCCTGACGTGATCACATATAATACTCTCTTGGATGGTCTTTGCAAGACCGCAAAGTTTGAAGCGATTATGGGAACTTTTGAAACAATGGTTGAGAAAGGGTGCACTCCGAACCTTATTACTTACAATATACTTCTAGACAGTTTCTGCAAGGCCCAAAAGCTAGATAAAGCTTTCGACTTGTTGGCGGAGATGAAATGCAAGGGTTTGACACTAGATCTTATTGTTATTAGCACATTGATAAATGGTTTTTGCAAGACGGGTGATTTAGACGGAGCTTATCAGCTGTTCAGAAAGACCTATGAAGAATATGGAATATCAAACACGACAGCAACATATAATATTATGATCAATGCATTTGGCGAAAAACTGAATATGGACATGGCTCAGAGGCTTTTCAATGAGATGCTTGAGAACGGTTGCCCACCAGACAGTGATACATATCGCATATTAATAGATGGGTATTGCAAAATGGGCAACGATGATGCAGGCTATGATTTTCTCATGGAGAAGACTGGAAGAGGGTTCAAGCCGTCACTAGCAACTTGCGGAAGAGTACTAAATTCTCTTTGCTGTAAACAAAAGGTTGATAAAGCTGTTGGAATCATCCACATGATGGTGCACGAAGGTATTGTTCCAGAAGTCGTGGAGGGTATTTTCAATGCTACCAAAAGGGAGATGGCGGCACCAAAGATTGTTGTCGAGGACTTGCTGAAAAGGAGTTATATAACTTATTATACATATGAAATCTTGTATGATGGTGTTCGTGACAAAAAGCTCCTAAGAAAAAGCTCGAGTGACAAATCGTGTTCCTCAGTGCAGAAGTTATGAACAGATGTGTCACTCCAAAGACATCAGCTGGTTATTTCATAACAAAGAGTAGCATTAGAGACTATTTGTGGGCAGTCTTACGGAGCAGAGATACACAATATGTTGGGCAATGCACAAGCATCCTTTTTTGTGTCTTGAATCTGTTCTTAAAGGGTCTTTGGTTAACATCCTTCAATTTATCGCCCTCGTTGTGTCGTTAATTTTTGTTGACTTTGTGTGTCATTCGTACTCAAAATATTGTGATCCAAACCGGAGGAGTAGCTGAACATATAGGCGTGTCTGGTAGTTGGCTTTTACATTAGCTTTTTGGTTGATTTTTGGCTTTTGGCTTATTAGTTGGTCAACAGCCAAAAAAAGTATTTGGTAAACGCCTAAACGGCTTTTAAGCCAACTGAAAGCTGGCTTTTAAGCCAAAATAAAAAAGCTACTTCAGTTATGGCTTGTGGACCTATTTTTTTCTCTAATAAAGGGCCAATGCCTAAATTTACCAAACATCTCCATAAATAGATGATACTTTAGCTAGCTTAAAGCCAACAAAAACAGCCAACATTTTTATCTGATCAAACAAGCAAACTAAAAAGCTAACAGCCAACAATCAATTGCCAAACATCTCGTACAATTTTGAAGTGGCTTCCAAAGCAAAGGGAGCTGTTAAAATGATAGTGAAGGCTTGGTTAAAGCACTTCATCTGTCTCTAGTAAGGGCCTTTTGAAAGCGAATCTTTAATATTATTCGATTGCTATTATTAATTTCAACAATTCAATTTGGATTATTATTTATATAATTCTTTGTTCTAGTCATATTAGTTTAGTGCTACTACTTAATAGAAAGAAATTCTTAAAAAGTAATGTTGAGAATAATCCTTCAATTTGCTCATCAATATTCCAGAATCCTTATTGATTGTTTTAAGCCATATTCGACTTATAACTCAAAAAAAAAATAAAAAAAATTGGTTTATGTTTCAAGTAGTGTTTTTTAATAATCACAATAATTAATTGAAATCGACAATTATTTTAGTTGAAGCAAATACCGTTTATTAAAGTTTTGAGTTTCATTCTTAGCTAGTCCTGCTTTATCTCTATTCTCTGCTTATCTTTTAATCATTAAAAAAAACTCCCATTATTACCTTTTGTTTTCATTTTGCATTTAAAGGTAAATTATTAATGTTTCTATAATGAATTTTTTATTTTCATCATACAAGATTGTAGTTATTATATACAAAAACCTTTTTTACCCATTGGATTCATTCCATCACATTGAATATTGCTAAAATTTATGTTAGTGCCTTAATAGTCTTACATATTCTACACTTACAGTTAAAATCTACATAAAATATTTTTAATGTCTATCTTATCATATTTTTTATTTCAAAGATTCTATATATCTTTAAATCCACGTGAACGTAATATTTATTGTACTCTAACCGCCAAGTCATGCCTAGACCTGGGAAATGTTCTATCAATTGGGTTTCGGGCCGGATCAGTTTCGGTTAGATCAGTTTCAGGTCCGAGCACTTCGAATTTCGAGTGGGTTCGGATTGACCCAATAGGTTACCATTTTATTTTTTCGTGGGTTACTTACAAAAATTTGTGAGATTTCTTAATTTATATCGAATTCGAAAATAGATAAAAAAAAATTTCCAAAATTATTTTTACTATCTATCCTAGCCAAATATCATGATAAAATAGCAACAAAATATTTAGACAACCAAATAATAACAATTCATCATACAAAAACATTAAAAAAGTATAAAATGCATTAAAGTACAAAAAAGATATCCAAATGACTCAAACATGATACGACAATTTAAATATTAAGAGTACAAAACTAAAGAATATGTTAAATAAAGGAACATTAGTTTTTTTGTCGCCCAAATGAAAAAGTTTTATCTCTTTTTTAACAATTACACATCTCAACAGGTCCAACTTGACCATGACCCGATCAACCCATTTATAAACAGGCTTTTCAAGTTCTGGTTAAAATTTCCGAGTTTCAACCCTTTATGTATATCTAATTTTAGATTAATTTTTAAATCGGATTTATTTTACAACCCTTTTTTTTTGGATTTTTGAGTCAGAATTAGAGGTGTTCGCTCGGTTGATCGGGTCGGTTTCGGACGGGTGTTATTCGGTTCGGTTGCATTTCGGATCGGTTATTTTTCGGCTCTGTGTTACAACGGGTCACACTCGGGTGGAGTCGGTTAGTTACGGTTCGGTTAGAGATCGGTTATTCAAGCTATCGGGTTAGCATCAGTTCGGTGTCGGTTGAAGTTCATGTCGAGTGTCAATCGGTCTCGGGTTGTCATCGATTACTAATTGGTTCGGTTTTTCGGGTACAGATCGGGTTCGAGCTTTATTTTTCGAGTAGTTATCGGTTACGGATAACTATTGATCGGGTCAATATCGAAATAAGTTAATAGTCAGGTTTTTAATTAATGTATGCTCATTTACTTACAAAAAATAATTACCGATTGTTTTATCAGATATAGCAGGCAGATCAATTTATTTCAATTAGTTTATATATATATATATATATATATATATATATATATATATATATATATATATATATATATATATATATATATATATATATATATATATATATATATATATATATATATATTGCAATCTCTTCTGTATAGAACTTGTGTTCTTTCTTTTTCCGTATTATTAGAAACTGAAATTGGACTAAATTTGCTAAAATTAGGTGAAAATTTGATTCGAATTTATAACAGTTCGATTTACAATCGGTTCGGGTTTGTATCAGTTCGGGTTAAAAACAGTTCGATTAATAATCGATCGGGTTTGTATCAGTTCGGGTTAAAAACAGTTCGATCTTAATCGGTTTTAGTCAGGTTACATTCGTTTACGTGCATAATTCGGGTCGGATTTGACTCGGGTCGATCACTGTTCAGTTCGGGTAACATCGGTTAAGGTTTATATGTCGGTTATAAAATTCGGTTGCAGTTCGAGTTCGATTTTGCCCTTTTCGGTTATCAAACGGTTCGAGTGAAGTATCGGTTCGGGTAATTGCGGTTCGGTAAACCTAAAAACTTACATTTTTTCGGGTGGATAATTTTCGATTTCGGGTCGGGTTTGTTTTCAACAGCTCTAGTCAGAATTAATTTTTTCAGGCCCTACCCTATACGTTACGGGTACGCTGTTAGACTTTAAGAAAGATTTACGAAAAAATGGGGTCAAATGTAGGATAGGACTCCATCAATTGAAGGGGCCTAATTGTTATCTACCCACTAGCTTTAAGTTTTAACTTGTTCAAGGACTCCGCAAAAAGAGTGGAAAATTGAGTGCAGTTAGTCAACTTGTTGGTGATTCACTTAAAAGTTTTATGGCACATGTTTTTAGGTGACTTTATAACACCCCAAAATCTTTGGTTCATATTGAGTATTGACTACTTCCTGTTGACAAAGGATTAATCGTACTACTCGTATCTTTTAATATTATTTATACAGTTTAAATAATATATAAATTTTTGCTCATAATTTCATTATTGAAATTTCTTAGCAACGAAGAGAATATTTACAAGTTTTATTTGTTGATTTATCTTGATATGCTCATGTCCCTAACATCTTTTATAAGTACAAAATTTGAGCAAATAAAAATATTAAAGTGAATAAAAGTGTGAATTATAGAAAGTCAAAGAAATTTGTAATTAATTACTCTATATTTTCAAAATAGAAATTTAGCAAAACATATGAGACATACTAAAGATGATACTTGGATAATAATTACAATTAAATAATCTCAACTATAAATTATTCAATAATAATTATGAGAATCGAAATCAATAGTTGAGATTATTTTAAGAAAATACGCCTCAAACTTGAAATTATTATGAAATATGGATAACTAATACTCCAGTTAAGATTATTTTAAGCGAATATACAATAGTTGGAATTATTATTAATTTTTGTCAAATTTCTCATAAAAACATATATAAAGAATTAACAATATGATCCTAAATATTTAAACAGATTTAATAAGGCTGCAGTTGAATATGGTTTTATTATAAAATAGTATAGAATTTAGTGCAATGCATAAATTTATTAGTATGAAAATAGAGGTATATTAAAATATAAATCTAAAAATAATGCACGTATATATTATTGTGATTAAATTTATCGAATACATAAATTTTGTAAAACAAAAATTAAATAATAATTTAATAAAAAATTATTTATTGAATACATCACTTTTCATTCAATTAAATATATCAAATTCTAAGTTAGGCATATAGAATTGCTATAAATAAATTATACATAAATACTTTAACTGATTTAGCTTTAATTTTAAAGAAATCAAATTCTAAATTAAGTAAATATTGTCATCTAATCAACTATCATCCACAAAAATAATTTCATTTTTTAAAGGCTCTCCTAAGAATGACATTTGTCATTTTTCAACATTTTTATTAGTATGTATGATATGATATGATTAAAGTAAAAATTAAATACTGATTTTTTTAAAATTATTTTTCGAATACATCACTTATACATTCAATTAAATATATCAAATTCTAGTTAGGCATATATAATTGCCATAAATAAATTATATAACTAGCTTAGCTCCAATTTTTAAAAAAATCAGGATCTAATTGGATATATATTGTCATATGTAATAACATATCATCCACTAAAGTAATATCATTTGTCAAGGCTCTCCTAAAAATAATATTTGTCATTTTTTAACATTTTTATTAGTATATATGAAATGATATATGATTGGTCATTGATAATCATTTAAGATTTGTCAAATTTTGTTTATTAAATAGTGTATGTGAAAACTTAATATGTGCAATTATTATAGTAGTACGTCGGTAGTCAAAAAGATGTGATTCTATTGACAAAATATTCTGAAAAAATCTATTTCTAAAAATCATTATTTATTAATTATAAAGTGAAAAGAAAAATCTATGCCAAAACTTAAGAATAAGATGGAGAAAGGCATAAGCATGCCGTGGAAATAAACGTGAATAAGAAAATATGATATAAAACTTCTTTAGTAGGTGAAGACTGGCATCATGGTATCAACGAAGCTCTCATGTTTCCAATTGAATCAATTCTATGGTCTTGGAAAATGTAGAGCCGTCCCCCAAATTAAACTGAAAATGAGTTAGTAGAAATACTTTTTCCAAGAGGAAACTTTATTGAGCAATTTTTGTATATACCAAATCATTCCAAGCATTCAAATGAGATTCAGATTTAAAAAAAAAAAAAAAACTTATATGATGCGGTTCTATACTAACCTCACGTTATATTCTAAACAAATAAATAACATCTTTTTATTATAAATACTATATGTATAATATTTTAGATTTATATAATAACCCAAACGACTATTCTTGTGAGATATCTTTTTTTAGAAGACGTATAACCTTAAAATAAGGAGTCCATATTCTCATAATGTATATTAATTAGGCCAATTTAAATATGTGGCGTGTCTCATAGTGAGATTGCCTCATTCAATAATTTGTGTAAATAAAATATTTTACCCAATATGAAAAAAAATATCGACAATATAATAAAAGAAAAAATCTTTATCCACAAATGTAAACTTATATATAATTATAAACTTATATG
Source organism: Amaranthus tricolor (assembly GCF_026212465.1). Classification (NCBI taxonomy): domain Eukaryota; kingdom Viridiplantae; phylum Streptophyta; class Magnoliopsida; order Caryophyllales; family Amaranthaceae; genus Amaranthus; species Amaranthus tricolor. The sequence continues at coordinate 4,306,916 of NC_080059.1, forward strand.
TCTAAAGAAAAACCGCATATTTTTTATCTTACCACTCACCATGGTCTTTTTTAAATGTAAACTTATATATAATTATATTGGGCCACGAGAAGAATGTTGTTTTGTTCGTCGGAGGGGTCATAATTAACTTGTCAATTAAGTCATTAAATCTATGTCAAATTTTGTTTTAATTTGTTGATTGAACTCCACTACTATCATCGTCTTTTACCATTATATGCAACGTTTACGGTTGTGATTGCTTTAATGCATTCAATAAAAAGTAACTAGATAATAAATCCTCATTCTCTAGATTTTTATTTTTGAGTAAAAAAAAATTACTCTTTGATTTGTATTGTAAAAATAAGACATATATTAAATCAACCGCGGTAGAGTTGTTCAAAATAAATCCGATGATCTGATATTTACCCGACCTTGTAATCGAACCCGACTTGATCTGAATTCAAAATAAATTTAAAATAATGTAAAATTCAATGTGAATACAAAACCCGATTTTAAACCGACTCGAAACACTTGACTCAAATTTAACCCAATATAAAATCATTGTAATCTGTAAGTAATATAATTAATATGCATTTATATCTATCCAAATCAAGTATAGTTTTCAAGTAGAATATACATATATATTTTCATTCGTTTTATTAGCTACTTTGATGAAAATACTATTTCATACTTTATGTAAAGAGCTTTGTAGTACTTAATTATATTGCCATGTATCAATCACGATGTATATTATATAGGAGTATTAATGTACTCTCCTTAAGTTTTGTTCTTGTATCTATATTTGTGGCCTGATTTAGTCCATAACTTGAGCATAATTATCACTCATCATACTTTCTTAATCATCATTAATTTGTTGATAAGGATATTCTAATTAATAAAATTAAATATTTACAAACAAATGAAGAATATTATCATTTTATTTAGTATTTATCTAATAATTAAATTTATTGCTAGCCATAATGAATACAAACTCAAGTATATATTTTAATTTATCTATTATTTTGATGGGAGGAGACTTGCATTGTGGATGTGGAGGACTATTGGATTTGTTAAACTCATAAGATGGAGCACATATAGTCTTATCATCTTATGTATAACCCTCAAAATTTTCTACCTCATTGTGACCTTTTTTTGTCCCTTTATTGAGCTAATTAATTTTAATTTTCAATAAAAATTTTGTTTTTACTAAATGTAATTTTTCCCCACATTTCAGAGCTGATTTTAACAAATTAAACTCAATAAATATTATTATTATTTTCTAAGTCAGTTTTAAATATTTAACTTTTGCATCATTTTTTCATTTAAAAATCCTTTTTAAAGGTTACAAATTAAAGGGTTGATTCAAATTTACTTACACTTAAAACCTAAAACATTTAACTCAATTTCCAACTATACTATATCTAAAATTGAAAAAAAAAATATAGCAATAAATAATTAAAATTTAAGAGTATATTCTAACTTTCAACTCAAAAAAAAAAATTATATTTTAACTGTTGTATTATTTTCTTTATGTCCATGTAGATGTTTTTTTCTCATACTTATATCGATACAGCTAAGGTTTGGTCATTGGTGTCTACGGCTACTCCCTCTATCCCAAATGAAATTCTAACATTTTAATTTGTTTTATTGACTTTATAATATTTTTTATTTTATGTAATATCCTCACTTTTCTTTAATTCTTATCCATCAGCATCACATAAATTGTTAATTGCCTCGTAAATCACAAATCCCAATTTTAGGCTATATTTGAATCAATTTGAGTGAATCGCAAAGTTAAAAAGCAAACTAACTAAGAATTGTATTTCACTATTATACACATATTTTCTCTGACTTTTAATCCTACTCATACAATTTAATGGTTCTTATTAATTTCTTAATACTGCAATATGTAAGGAACAGCTAGAGGGATTAGTAGTTAATGGAGTGATGAAGTGATTATAACATTGTGGTTAATAAGCATGCATTGAAAAGGATGGAATAAGTGATATTGGGCACATGACAACAAGAAAGCCAAGACAGCATTATTATGGCACATATACTAATTAACTTACAAATGTTGTCTTTTAATTAAGTATATGAAGAATCTTTTATACCAACTCAACTTTCACTAATTGCAACTTTATCTAGTTTGATTAGCATCAAATTATGATAATGTTTTATAGATAAGACCTTGTAATCACACAAAGAATCTAAGATTAATTAGCTTAATCCATTGTCACACTCAACTCTTAACGGTCAAGATATATGCTGCATGATATGATTTGGTGGAAAACTATATTAACCCAATTATAAAAAGATAACAAATATTCCCTCTGCCTTACTCTCATTTTTCTATTTGTTTTTTTTAAAATATTATTCAGCAATCACTTTTAATTTAATTTGTGCTTTAATCTATAATTAAATTAAAAAAAAAGGGTTAAAAAAGTTATTTTAGAGCTTGTTTGCAACGTTTTCACTAATTTGCATAAGAATTTCAACTTCCTAGAAAATGTCAAAATGAATTGTGTTTAACAATTAACATTGAAAGTTAAAACTTGAAAGGAAATTAATTCCTACCATGCAACTTGTCGAAATTTAATCATCGATAGCTCTTGCTAACTAGAAATTCTTATGTTAATTGTAATTTTTACGGTGCTAATAAACGCTATAACTTCATAGTAACTTTATGAGTGAAATTATTTCTTAGAAAAAAAAATATTAATTTCAATATCAAACGGTTCCTTAGTCGAGTCATGGAAGAAAAATATTTCCAAGGAAAAATATCACTCCACCACCACTTTTTTCAAAAGTCACCAATATTATTATAAACTTAATTGATTTTTTAGTTGATAAATAAATTATGAAATAACAGCGAATTTAATTTTAATTTATCAAATAAAAACAAAAGGTAAACTAATTAAAGTGATTTGATAAATATGTGTGAAATGAAAAAATAAGACAAATAAAAAGAACAAGAGAAAGTACATATCTATGTAAAGAGACTTCACCTAGGTTTTCCTTATATAAAACTAATGTACAACACTGAAAAAATGTAGCTTTAGCTGCTTTACCATTAAATTTACTTAAATACGTTATAATATTATTGACGTTAAAATTTTAGATTTTAAAAAATGACTTGATAAAAAAATAAATTAAACAACCTAATGATAAATTCTATAAAAGTTTGCTTTTAAATCCTACCATTACATCTAACAAACAAAATGAAATATAAATTAATCGAACTTCAATATTAATTGAGTCAAAGATTTTTAATAAATACTTACATAAATAATTATCAATTTGTAACAAAATATAGTTTTAACAAGCCATTTTTATTAAACATTATATCTAAATTCAAATAAGTTCTCTATAGTAAGCAAAGCAAATGACTAAAATCTGATATGTAAATATTTATAAATATTGTATACTCCTATTAGATACTTCATAGCTATAAAAAAATTATTTTAAAAGCAAATCAATTGGTGTGTCTAGTAAAAGACTTTTCATATGGCTTTTTTTTTTAATTAATTTTTAACTTATAACTTTTTAATTAACAACTTAAAAAGTTAACTTTTAAGCCAAAATAAAAAATTGTTGAGTTAATTTTTCATTAATGTTTGACTTTTGATTTATTTTGTTTTAATAAACAACTTACAACCAATAACTAATTTTTACCAAATATCTTCATAACAGCTAATTTATTAGCCAATATTTCAAACTGATCAAAGCAGTCAAAAATTTCAACAAATAACCATTTACCAAACAGAGCCTTCCCTATTCACAACTTGACTTGATACCCTTAAGTTGGGTCAGAGATTTCCAGAATGTTGCCTAAATTATAGGAGAATTAGCACTCATTTGACATTTGATCTAAATCATACTTTTTAACCAAGAACCCATGATTATTATCATTGTTAAAAATAACCCCATTAGAACTGTTTTAACTTTAAATCATTGACTAATTTACTATCCCACTAAAATTATGCCAAATCATGCAATTTCATATTTTCACATATTTTTACTTTTAGTATGATTTTGACTAAAAATACATGAATCCCCTCAATAATCAAAACATGACGATTGCATTACCTCAAATAAAAGTCATGAATATCCCATATAAAACCAACCCAAAACATACCAATTTTGTCACAAAATACCCCTCAAAACAAACCAAACAAGAGATCAAATCATGACTCTTTCAATCTTTACATACCTCTTTGCATTTCTCCTAATATTTTCACTTTTTTCAAATGTAGCAAACTCATCAAATGACAATCAAGCAAACTTTCTTCATTGTCTTTCAAAAAACATTAGTCCACCAAACCCATTTCCTACATCATGTTACACCCCAAGTAACGCTTCCTTTGCTTCTATCCTTAACTCAACTGCTAACAATCTAAGGTACTTATTACCTTCAGTTGAAAAACCCCAGCTAATCTATATGCCTTTAGATGAATCCCATGTACAAGCAGCTGTTATATGTGCCAAAAACCTTGGGATTCAACTAAGGGTTAGAAGCGGGGGCCACGACTACGAGGGTGTGTCCTATGCCTCTGAGATGGGGGACCCGTTTGTGGTTGTCGACTTGTCGAAACTTCGATCTGTCATTGTCAATATCGATGATAATAGTGCGTGGGTTGAGGCGGGTGCAACTACAGGGGAGTTGTATTACAGGATATCAGAGCAGAGTAAAGTGCACGGTTTTCCTGCAGGACTATGCACAAGTTTGGGTATAGGAGGCCATATTACTGGTGGGGCTTATGGCTCTATGATGAGAAAATATGGCCTAGGTGTCGATAATGTGATCGATGTTCGTTTAGTCGATCCAAATGGGAAAATTCTAGACCGGGAATCGATGGGGGAGGACTTGTTTTGGGCTGTTCGAGGCGGTGGTGGAGGTAGTTTTGGTGTAATTCTTGCTTGGAAGGTAAAACTTGTTCCTGTACCTGAAACTGTAACAACTTTTACAGTTCCAAGGACATTGGAACAAGGTTTGACTAAACTTTTGTATAGATGGCAGCAAATTGCTGATAAACTTGATGAAAATCTTTTCATCAGGGTAGAAATTATGCCAGGCACACATCCAAACAGTACTGAAAAAACCGTGCAAGCCTTATTTAACGCGCTGTATTTAGGCAGCGGAAATCAACTTATGCAAACCATGGCTAGGAGTTTCCCTGAATTGGGATTAACCCACATGGATTGTAATGAAATGAGTTGGATTGAGTCAGTTGTTTACATTGGAGGGTACCCTACAGGGACTACCCCTGATGTTTTACTCCAAGGGAAGCCCTTATTTAGGAACTACTTTAAGGCCAAATCTGACTTTGTTAGAGAACCGATTCCTGAAGCTGGACTTGAAGGACTATGGAAGAAGCTATTGGAGACTGACAGTTATATCATGATATGGAACCCATATGGTGGGATGATGAGTAGAGTACCGGAATCTGAAACCCCATTTCCTCATAGGAAAGGAACGATATACAAGATCCAATATGTTTCGACTTGGCAAGACGCAGGCGAGGCTAGCGAGAATAAGAACATGGCTTGGATTAGGGACTTATATGATTATATGGAACCTTATGTCTCACAAAATCCTAGGGAAG
>NC_080059.1:4317500-4425000 GCF_026212465.1 Amaranthus tricolor
ACCTTCTTATTTGCTTCAAATTAAGTGACAAAAATACGTGCATTTAGAGTAAAGAAACACCGAGCTACCTGATCTTTGAGAGTGAAAACAAATTAGTAGAATCAGTTATCAAAATTAAAAGGTACAAAGGGATATAAGTTGTGATATGTATGTGTTCAAGAGACTAGGTGGAAGGGGCAGAAAGCAAAAGGTATAAAAGGGATATAAGTTGTGTATGCAGGTTTGAACGTAACGGAGTTGGCATACTAGTGCCTAATGATATCCTAAAACAATTGGTTGAAGTAAGGAGGTATAATGACAGGATTATGCTAGTTAGGATAGTAGCGGGGGAAGAGATCATATACATTGTCAGTGCGTACGGGCCCCAAGTTGGGCTCGATGAGCAGGTGAAGTGTGAATTCTAGGATAACCTAGAAGACCTCATGAGAACTATCTCGGAAGATGAGAAAGTTTTCTTAGGAGGAGACTTTAACGGACATATAGGCAGAGATGCAGGCAACTATAACTTGGTACATGGAGGGTTTGGTTTGGAGGCAAGGAATGAGAGTGGGGAGAATTTGCTAGAGTTTGCGCTAGCTAAAGAATTGGTTATAGCAAACTCGATCTTTAGAAAGAAAGATGAGCATTTGATCACATATAAGAGTGGCGGCCATGTAACCTAAGTTGACTATTTCTTTGTGTGCAAGGGAGATCGGGCCTCATGCTTGGATTGTAAGGTGGTGTTGGGTACAGAGATGCCCACCCAACACAGGCTTTTAGTACTGGTTTTCAGGATGAGGAAGATAATCGTAGAGAAGAAAGTCGAGTCCAGGGGAAAGATCATATGGGGGAGACTCAAAGGGGATATGGTCACAACCATGTCAAGCATGATAAGTTTTTTGGGCTTTCCAAGTCAGTTAGAGGATGCGAATGAAATGTGGGTGAACATGGCCAAAACCATTAGAAAAGTGGCAAAAGAGACCTTGTGGGTGTTGTCAAGTAAACCAAAAGTGTTCAAAAAGTCGTGGTGGTGGAACGATGAGGTGGAAAATAAGATAAATGATAAAAACAAGAGATTTAAGGAACTTATGGCATTCACGGAAGAGGAGGATATGATAGAAAAGAGAGTGAGCTATAAAGAAGCAAAGCGGGCGGCAAAGAAAGCGGTAACGGAGGCGAAAAACCGTGGTTATGAGGACTTGTATCGAAGCTTGATGCCAAAGAGGGGGAGAAGTAGATTTTTAAGTTGGCAAGAACTAGGCCTAGGCAGCGGCAAGACTTAGAGGCAGTGAAATACATCAAGGATGAGGAAGGAAGAGTTCTTCTGAGACAAGAGGACATCAAAACCAGATGGCTCCAGTATTTCTGTTAGCTACTCAATGAGTCTAGGGGGCCAAGGGAGGTGGATAATCAAATTTCTTACGACCACAGACCATTGGAATATGGGTCAACAAGTGATATTACCACAGAAGAAGTAGGAGAAGCTCTTAAAAAGATGGGGAAAACAATGGCAGTTAGGTCAGATAACATCTCGATTGAGTTGTGGAAGGGTTTAGGAGAAGAAGGCATTCGTTGGTTGACTAACCTCTTTAATATTATTTTGAGGACACATAAGATGCCAGAAGAATGGAGGAATAGCACACTAATACCTCTGTTTAAAATCAAAAGCGATGCGCAAGTATGTGGGAACTACAAAAGGTATCAAACTTCTAAGCCACACAATGAAATTGTGGGAAAGAGTGATAGAGAGGAGAATTAGACAGGAAACAGTGATTAGAGAGAACCAATTCAATTTTATGCCAAGAAGGTCAGCATCGAGGCAATTCATGTTTTGAGGAGACTGATGGAGAATAATAAGGAGCGAAAGAAGGATCTGCATATGGTGTTCATTGACTTGGAGAAAGCGTATGATAGCATACCACTACGTGTCATTTGGGATAGCCTCAAGGCTAGAGGTATTTTTCAGTGTACATTGAGGCTGTACGGGATATGTATGACAGAGTTTTGACTAACATTCAAACACTGGTGGGGATAATAGAGCCTTTTCCTATCAAAGTTGGACTACATTAGGGATCGACTCTAAGCCCTTTTATTTTTACTGTTATTATGGAAGAGATTTCTAAATCTATTTGGGAGACGGTACTATAATGCATGTTATTCGCTGATGACATAGTGTTGGTAGTAGAAACTAGAGAGGAGGTTAGTAATAAATTGGATGAGTGGAGGGAAGCTTTAGAAGGTAAAAGGTTGCGCATTAATCGTACGAAGATCGAGTATTTGCACTGTGACTTTAGTGGGACATTACCGGTAGGTGAACCAGAGGTGTCCATTGATGAAGCAGATGTTAAAAGTATGACCAAGTACAAGTATTTGGGATTGATCATTCAAAGGGATGGGGAGATTGACGGAGATGTAAATCATCGTATACATGCGGGTTGGCTCAAGTGGCGAGCAGCCATCGCAGTGCTATGTGATAGGAAATTCCCAAGCAAGTTAAAGGATAATTCTACCGGGCGACAATCAGACCTGCTCTACTATATGGGACCGAATATTGGCCTGTAAAGAAGATTTTTGAACATAAGATGGAAGTCACAGAAATGCGTATGCTGAGATGGATGTGTGGGCACACATTGATGGATCAAATTAGGAACCAAGAGTTTAGGAACAAACTAGGGGTAGGCTCTAATGCTGGGAAAATGCGCGAAAATAGATTGAGGTGGTTTGGACATGTGCAGAGGAAGACTTTCGACGCCCCTGTGAGGAAGGTAGAAAACATTATAGTAAAGGGTAAGAGGAGTCGAGGAAGACCCAAGAGAACTTGGGATGAGCAAATAAAAGTTGACTTGCATAAGTTAAACCTCTCTGAAGGCCTGACTAGAGATAGGGGTAGTTGGAGGCACCATATCCATGTTTTAGACTACTAATGTCCTCTTAGATTACCTTTTGGTGTTCTTGCTCTCCTGCTTCTCTCATTTTTTTATTATTAGTTTTTTTGTTTTCTTTTATTTTGTAGTTGGTTCTACTTATTTATTTTATTTATAAGCTTTTAATTTATCTTTCCTATATAGTTACGTCTCTTTATCTTTCTCGAGTTAGGGGACTTCTGAAATAGACTACATTTAATAAAGTTTAATTATAAGTTTATTAAGCTGACTGGGGTTATTAAGTAAGTTAATTCGAGTAATAATATTATTACTTTGATAATATTGACTCAAGTATTTGATTTGTTAACATTTTCAAGAAAGAGGTATATTTTATTTAATGTATAAAATTCGTATAAAGAGTACTTCGATAAAAGTGTATTTTGATTATATTTTATTAATTGATTACTATCTTATCTTTATAAAAATAAATTTAAATAAAGTATTGAAAAATAAATTCCTAAATGCAATCCTTATTCATACAACCAATTACGAAATTTTACTTATTTCGTAAATCGTTTATTATACCCTTACAGCATGTCTTATATAAGATTGTCTTACGACGAGACGACTTTGATAGAATTTAGCGGGTCAAAGCTAAAAATAAACCCATTCTTATCTCATTTAAACCGACATACCCCTTCCCCATTTCTTTCTTCATCAATCCCTCTCTTCCGTCTTCTCTCACGTCCCACTCCCGTCACCCACGGCGGCGGCACGACCAAACCCAGCCATGAGTTCCACCACCAACAGCAACCACTTCTCCTCCTCCCTTTATTGTTGGTAACCACTTTTCCCTCTTTTGTTGTTTTGTTTTCAAATTTAAATGTTAGAATTTTGTAAATTGATTTGGGGTTTTTAAATCAAATTTAAGCATCAACTTGAATTTAATTAGAGTATATGAGTTTAATTAGTAATTGAGTTGTTTTTAGTGTTGATTAGAATTGGTTATTTGGGTTATTTGAGTTCTAGTATCAAATTGAGTATTTGGAATTCTGAAATTTCAGTTCATAAACTGAACTTTGTGTTTTGGCTATTTTGGGGATGGTTCTGATTATTTTTGGGTTCTTATATCTTCTTGAGATTTGTAGAACTTTGAGTCGCGGTCGTGTGGACACTTGAATCACCCCGAGATGAGTTCGTATGAGGAAGTTATGTCCAAAATACTAGTAGACTGTCATAAAGATCGACAATGAGGTTCCGTTTTGTTCTGTCCGAATTTGTGTTGCTGTTTTTGAAATAGTTAGAGTCGTTTTGGGGTTTTGGTGTCTTCATGAGATTTGTAGAGCTTCGAGTCGCGATCACGTGGGCACTTGAATCGCTCCAAAATGAGTTTATATGAGAGAGTTATGTTCAAAATAGTGAAATACTAGCAGGCTGTCTTAAAAATCCATAACGAACCTTCTGTTTTGGCTATTTTGGGATCATTTTAATTGTTTCTGGGTTTTAGTGTCTTAATAAGAATAGTAGAGCTCTGAGTTATGGTCGCGTAGCCACTTAAATCGTCTCATTTGGTTTTCGTATGAGTGAGTTATGCCTGTTTTAGTAAGAGGTGTCCTAAAACCATTACGAGATTCCTAACTAGATGAGTTTTGTTGATTGAGACTAGCTGTTGGATATGTATATTTAGCTGCTGAATTATTGTTAGGAACTAAGAGTTGTGACAAGTTATGATAATGGTGAATAATTGAATAGATTGATGCTCTTAGATATAATACCAGATACTTGTGAAACAATTTGTGGGAATGGATTCGTAGTATCTTGATGGTGTATAGGTAGTGGTGAGGATTTGGATTTGAATGTTGTTAATGATAAATATATGTCAAAGTGGTGATAAGAACTTAATTGTGGAATTATTAATTAGTATGAATTTACGAAGATTAGGATATCGATAGGATATTGAATGTGGAAAGTTTATGGAAACTAGATGTTCTTAGATGTTAGTTGATTCATGTGAATTTGCTAGTGGTGGATAGTTCTTTGTTGTAGTCATTTATTTAATAGTTGGGTAATTGTAAGTGTTGGATATAACCTTTGATTTTATATGATTGGTTATTCTCGAAAGTATCAGGGTTCGTGTGAAAGTTATTAGTTGAATGGATAAATTAGTTGTGTTCTTCTTTTAGGATAGCTGGTTAATCTTGTTTAGTTTCTTGGTTTGAGTTAAATGAACTAGAAGTGTTTGAATTGGAAATACAAAGGGAATTGTGGAGACGTATGATCGTTACAAGGTTATAAGCTAGTCTTAAACAAGGTTATATTTTTTTTATATATATGTTGGAGTTAGAATTAGAACTTGCACAATCTTTGAAATTAGAATTATTAGAATAGAAGATGGAACTAAGATGCGATCATAGGAGGAGATACAATGAGTTATATGAACCTAGTTTGTAGTATCGAACGCTTTGTTGTGATGTTATGTTTGTTATGCTCCAGGAGACGACATCATTGAGGAACCTTTCTAATTATCGTGGAGAAACGGACTTCGCTTCTTGAAGCGTTATTGGTGAGTAGTGACAGTCCCTTAAAAAGGGGTCTGGCCAGGCTACCATTTGTAAAATGTTTATTTAAAGTTTGTGAAATTTATATGAATGTGATAAATTTTTTATGAATGATTATGCTGATATTGATATGGTGAATGGATCGGGCTTGCGAGCTGGTCATTGACGGAGTTAAGAACATGGTTCCCTACTCCCTGTTTTTGAAGCGAATTGTCATTGAGATATTGACTAGCTTCACCCGAGAGAGACATAGCTTTAGAGCTATGAATGTTCCTCTCAACTAGACTCCCTGTGCGCACATAGATCTAGAAAACTGATGTTGCTTTTAAACCATTGTTTTGAATTGCTGTGTTTAATTGTTTTGGATTGTTGCTTCTCACTCAGTTTAATCTGATTCCTTGTTGTTTCCATCTTTTAGCTGATTACAGATCGGATTCGGTCGGGAATAATCGGGTTAGCAATGTTGATGAGAGTGCTAAGGATGTCCTTTTGAGCTGAGACCATGGAAGCTTATAGTTTGTATTAGGAATTTGTTTAATGTATATTAGTTCTGATTATGTTGATTATAATGGACTCGTAGTGAGTTGTATGGTTACTTTATGTTTAGATTAGATATTTGGTTTGAGATTTAGCTGTGTTGGTTTCGTAATAGAGCTGGTGATTCCTTTGCCCAGGTTTTGGGATATGATTTAAGTTTCTTGGGAAATAATCTCCGTGACGACTCTGTTTACCCAGTCAACATGAGTTGCCGCCGTCCTTCCCTCCCCAAATCCTGTTCATAGTTTTTCTATGAGCGAAATACACTGGGTAGGATGATGATGATGAGCTACCAAAAGTAACGGATCGTAAATAGATACCTAATTATTTTAACAAACGCAAAGTAACAGATTCTCTTATCTGTTTTTCTTACTTGATTTGAATAAAGACATACCAAACATACACCTAAAAGCATAAAATTAATCATACTCCATCAACAAAAGTATAAGATGGTGGTTATTACATATTTTTAAATAATTGGATGATCTACATTTTTATCGCTGTTTAAATAGAAGAGTTGTTAGCTACTTAATGCTCTTGCTTGAGAGTTGAGTTATAAAAAACATAAACGAAGAGATCTTTGTTAGGCTGCATTTAGTTCACTGAAGTTTTTTAATTGGATTTTATTCTTATGAGGATGCAATTACGATATGTTGAATAATCTTTAATGGAGATGCTCCTTTAATATCAACTTCATGAGATGGACACAAAGGAAAAAAAAAAAAAAAGAATGATAGTATTATCCATATGAATTAGGTAAGCTCATTTGCGATGAATCCCTTAGTTAAGCGTCAGTGTAGAGATGTCTTAAAAATGTGTGATTTTTTAAAATTGTTTTAAGGTGTGCACAGGATAAAGTACACTAAAATTAAACTACGTCTCTTCAAAGGTAGTGTCTTCAATTCAGACGAGATCGAGGTTCTATGTTTTGATCGCTGAAGGACAAAATTAATTCAAAACTTAAATAAATAGAAAAAAAAGAATTTCATTATGCGATATCATTACATATTTTTCACATATTTGAGGACCCTCAATAACATATTAAAATATTAGGCTTTTAAATTATATGCCATTTTTTGTTCAATAAAATTATGTTCACTTAAACTGTGAAGAGTGTGAATCCAAGTGAATTTTCGATTTCTGATAGACAAATTTTCAAATAAATTGGTCTTACAATAATAATACTACTTTTATTTGATTGATTTAATATGTATTTATAATTTTAAAATAATCACTTATAATTTTAATATAATAATATACAATCTCCAAAAAATAAAATAATGTAAAAATTACAATCTTAAAATGAGTTATGTATGTTACGAAACGGTTTCATACGTACAATTTTAAAAATGAGCAATTGATACGGTAGCCCACATGTTTCATGTTTAAAGCAGCAAGTGTATAATTTTGTTTTCATTTTGATAGTCCCTATAAATGAAATTCAATTGTCAGTTGTTTTTGTTCCTTTCCTCTCCATCACATTTGATATATGGAGATTGATTTTTAATTTCTTTTCTTGGCTGGAACTTGAGCAAATGATTCTTCTCTTTGTTCCAGTTTGATTTCATTCTTCTTTGGCTTTATTTTCATACTAATATATTTCATTGTTCCTAGCGAACGGTGGTAAGTTTGATAATTCCACTTTATTTTTTCTGGATTCGCTGCTAACTACATAATTACGTTTTAAGGTTAGTATTTTTTGGTACTCATGACTTGTAGGTTTTTATGGTTTTTTTCGAGTTTGATTAGTAAATAATGGTAATGTGAATGATTTGTAGTACTATAAGATTTTATAAAATTTATTATTCATTTTAATGTTGATCAAAACTTTAATCATAATAATAGAAAATTTGGAAAATGAAAATTGCATTAAAATGAATTTTAAGAACAAAATAACCTGATTGAAGTTTAATAAATATGACCATTAAATTTGTTAAGACTTTTTTCTATCAAGTTGTTAAGATGTAAACCCAAATATAAAAATCATTAGGGAAATTATCAATGTTACCCTTAAATTTTTGTACTTTATTAATGGTATTCCTAAGTTTTTTCATTATCAATGGTACCCTCGTGTTATTGAGCGTTTTACAACCGTAATTTTTTTCTAATTTTTTCCATTCAAAATCTTCCAAGTCCGTTAGCTTGTTTTTCTTTTTCTTTTATTTTTCAATTTAAAACATTAAAAGAATGAAAGAAAAAGAAAAAAGTTAACGGGTTTGGACGATTTTGGACAGAAAAAATTAGAAAATGTTACGATTATAAAACGCTCAATAATACAAGGGTACCATTGATAATCAAAAAAACTTAGGGTACCATTGATAATTTCCCAAATTATTATTATCTGATAGATTTTCTATTATTATTATTATTATTATTATTATTATTATTATTATTATTATTTAATAAGTTAAGTTGTTTAAAAGTGTCCTAGTAATCCAAATTTTCCTAAATTCTCTCAGTAGCATTAAAGAAAAATCATATATCACATATTCAAGAAAATATAGAGTAAATTTTTCAGTAGGCATTAAGAATATTATAAGTAGGCATTTAGAATATTGTAAGTACTTAAGTACTTATTCGGTGTGCATTAAGTATATTGTAAGTAGGTATTAGAGATATGGTAAGTAGGCTATCTAGTAGACTAAGTTTCTCAGTAGACATTAAGAAATTGTAAATAAGCATTTTAAGTACTTTTTCGGTGGGGATTAAATATATTGTAAGTAGACATTAAGGGTATTATAAATAGACATTAAGGATATAGTAAGTGAACACTAAGGTTTAATGGGCTGAGCCTGAAAAAAATCTCTCAAAGAAATGTCTCTCAGGAGATCATACAATATACTAAAAAGCTTGGAAAATTTAAGTGTCACAACTAAAGAAAGTTTGCCAAACAAAACTTATTTATTGGCTAAAGAAAAATGACATCATATTTGATATTGACCAATATACCTACTATTAAATTATCTTTGACTAACATTTATTTATAATTAACTTGAATAAATTAGAGAATATAATATATTGTTAGATAATTTCTAAAATTACATAGTTAATTTTACATAGTGAAAACTAAATATTTTTATTGCATAATATATCTTGCTTAATTTTTTTAATATCATATGCTTATATATATAAATACTAAAAAATCATGAATTGCACAGGTGTCTACACTAATTTTCACTGATCTCAGATATGCTCTTTCAAATTTAGAAATACACTTATATTATTTTGAATCTAACATTCCTATTTATAGGAGTTTTAAAATCATCCTAATAAATCATCTATTGCTACACAACAAAAAACTTACATAATTAAGAAAATTATACTTTCTTAAATATTTTTTTAAAAAAATTCTTCGTCCTTATGAAATTACACGTATATTTATCATTTTTATTATAATTGTAATAATTTATTAATTTCATAATAATTATGAATCTTAAATTAGTATAGAAGTGTCAACTTGCAAAGAAGGAAAAAAACATGGGAGAGGAAACGACAGTGAGCTTACATGGGATGTGGGCAAGCCCTTACGCTAGATGGATAAAGATTGCCCTTAAAATTAAGGGCATCAACTATGAATATGTAGAAGAGAACTTGAAAAAGAAGAGCCAAATTCTACTTAGGTACAATCCAATTTACAAGAAAGTACCTTTGCTAATTCATGATAACAATCCAATTATAGAGTCATTAGTTATTCTACAATACATTGATGACACTTGGAAGGTTTCCCAACCACTCTTGCCACTTGATTCTTACTCAAGATATATTGTCAGATTTTGGGCTGATTTCATTATCAATCAGGTATATTATTTTATTTTCAAGATAATATTTTTAATGTTATTGTTATTGATTGTTGTTATTGTTATAGTTCTTGTCGTTGGTTGCATTGATTTTGCATTCTTTCACTTAAATTCCTATTTTTGATTTTTTGAATAACCAATCAATAATATTAAGGACTTGCCATTGACTTTGGGCATGTTAAGTTGAGTTAGATTTATTGCCAATGGTAGCATATAATCGAGGAACACGAGCTAAATGTACATACTTCATAAGTTAAGGAAATATCATCTCATAATCATATAGAAGAAATGGCTTCAATAACTTATAAAGTGTGCACATCATCTTTAATTCATCGATGAGAACTAGGAATTCGAGATAAACTATCTCAACAGGGCATTCAAGTTTAATTGTTAATCTTGAATAAGATTTGCATACAACATTGCATATATATACTTATAAACACTACGAATCTAATTTTTTGCGACATTGAATTTAGTAGCATTAAAAAAATGCCACTGATTTATAATTTTAGTGCAATAATTGTTACTATAGTCTATAGTGGTATCTATGAGAAATATCACTAGACTACTATGTCGTGAAAAGTTTTAGTGTGATTTTTTTATTATGCTGCTAAAGGGTCTGATAAATGTCACTAAATCCACTATATATACTATTAGAAAATTAAAGTAGTAACATTTAAATTAAATTTTGCTAAATAAATCTCACTATAAGCATATTATAGTGAAAGCTACACTATGCTAATTCCTTTATAGTATATCCCCATTATTGATATATTAGATCAAAGATGGGCCTAATTTTTGTACATATGGATATGAACAGCTTGACATGTCTCTCAGAAAAGTGATAACTAGTGAGGAAATTGATGAAGAAATGAACATTGAAGAAGTAAAAATGAAATTAAACATTCTAGAAGCAAGTATGAATACTATATTTCCATATGATCCACCTTCAAGTTGTGAAGAAATGAGGATGTTAGATATATTGATGTGTACTTTGCCCACCATCATCAAAGGCATTGAAGAAGCTTTCAATATAAAGTTAATGGATGCAAAAGAATATCCATTGATCTTCTCAAGGATGTCATCTCTTAGTGATCTTACCGTTGTAAAAGAAACTGCGCCATCGCATGAAAAAATGATTAAATTTTATCGCGCTTATCGCCATCTTTATAATTCTAAATAGTTTAAGTTTATAGTATTCTGTCCGTCACAATCAAAGTGTAATATTAGAGCTTTATAAAAAAATATATTGCATTTTTAATGAGACAGAATACTATAAGAAGTATAATATGGAAATGGAAGTTTTCATCTTTATCTAAGTAATTATTATCCAGTGTGATTTTAGCTTGTGCTTTGTAAAAGATTTAGGCACTACTATGTTTCTTCGTTTAATATTTTATGTACTTTTTCAAGGTTTGTGTCTGTTATTTTAATTTTATACATTTTCTATGCATGAATGTTTATTTATTTGGTTCTGTTTTTATTTATATGAATAAACATTGTCTCATACCAAAGACAATGGAACATTATCTAATTATTTTGTTATGTTTCTACTAGCTTTTGTATGTATTCTAAGCCATTATACCATTATTTAAGATTTAAGAACCTCTATCGAAAGTTCTTTGAATTAGAAGTTACTTACATGTGTAAAAGATGGTCAAACGCTATATATATGTAGCCATTTGGACACATAAAAATTGTTTCATAAAAGAGAGTAAGATAAAGAACACTTTCAGTATCCCATATAAGACAAGATTCGAATTGAGGGTTTTTTTTTCCCTGAAGATGCGGACGCATTTAAGAAACCCCCAACAAATATCTACGTTCAATAAAAATCAAACTCCAAACCTTTTATTCCACTTAAAGATATTCTACATAAGTTTGACAAAACAATACGTTTTGAAAGCTACTCCCATATTTTTTCAATAGCCATTATTGGCATGTTAACCCGTACAATCCAAATGAGTGTCATATAAATGATAATTTATTAATCTTTTTGCTAAAAAATAACGTTGAGTTTTATCGTCATTACATCAACATAATCAATTTTAATCAATTCGGATTCTATGCCGTGGACGACAACAAAAAATTTAGAAAATTTCATGTTGTAATTCTGAACTTTCGCTTTTTTATGTGGTAGATAAATTCTTTTTTAAATCCACATGGTAATTTTGACCTTCCAATTCTTTTAGATGGTAGACAAAAGGAAAGTTTTTTTTGTAAATTTTATGCTATTTTAACACAACCTAATGAAATTTTTTTCAAAAAACAAACGTCGTGATGACCCCTAAATGACTATATATTTCGAAATTCAGTCAAAATAAATATGCTTAATTTAACCAAAAACTTAACATTTTATCTACTATATGAAAAAGTTGAAAATTCAAGGTCATCATGTGGATATAAAAATATTTGTGAAAAAGCAAAAAAACACATAACCACCACATGGAATAAAAAAAAGTTTTATCAATCACTTTTTTTTTTCTTTTTTTGTTTTTTTTAACATGTAGAATAACTTTAAATTATAAAAGTAAGGAGGTATTGTGGAAGGGTGTGTACGCTAGGAATTCTTTTCAATTTTAGGTGATTCAGCGATTTCCACATAAATTTCAATTTATCCAGATTATCAACACCCAAAATATGCAACATCACTATACAATTTAATTTATTTAGTCAAATTGGACAGCTCTAATTACACAAAAATCTCATAATAATAACCAGCAAGTATTACCCCAAGTTTAGAACTTCATCTCTGGAATGCGTTGTAAAACATTTTCCTTTCCGTAACCCTTACACCCAAAAAGAAAAGAAAATTTAAAAAAAATTGAAGAAAAAAAAAAGAAAAATCCTTGAATATTTTCATGAAAATATATGCATGAATTGGTAAAAAAAAAAAAGAAAAATCAATGGGAATGGCACTGATAACAGAGCAGGCATTAAAATGGTGGAGTTTAGGTGCATGGAATGGTACACAAATTTTATGTGAGAAAATAAATACTCAAAAAGTATATAAAGGTTTCTGGGAAAATCATTTATATCCTCGACATTCTTATTCGTCTATTCTATTATGTAATCTTGCTATTATTTTGAGCGTTACTTGGGTTACTTGGTTCTTGCTCAAACCTCTTCGTATGGCATTCACGTCCCAGATGATTGTAAGTTCTTAATTTATTTGTACGTAAATCTAATGTTATGTCATAGACTTATAATTTACTATAAGCAAGATACGAGATATTACCTTTTTTCTTTTTTCAAGGTCTAAATTCTGATCATAATTTCTTAGGAGCAGGATACACCGAATATGATGCTGATAATGATGATAGAAATGTAACGTTATGTCACTATATATATTATGTGTGCATCTTTAAAATGGTTGAATTGATTTCTTGTTGCAAGAGAGGATTAAATTTGTATTTTATTATTGAGGATAGATAGATCGAAAATAATTTCGTCGATGTTTATCGATTGCAACTGAAATCTTATCTAGGTAGGAGGTTTTATGGAGTCATGCACGATTTATTGTGTTTTATTATTGAAGTTTTATGTTTCTAGTTTGACTTCTGATTAAGATTTTATTGTTTGGTAAAAAACAAAAAAAAATATTGATAAAAACTGACTTTTAATTTAAAATGAAAAAATTATTCTGATATGCTTTTCTATTGAATTTTAACAACCAATAACCAATAATTAATTTTATCACTATCTCTAAACAACTTGTTTATCCTATAAGCTTCAAAGTCAAAACTTTGACCTGGTCAAAGAAACCAATAATTAGAACCCGATTCTTATTTGTCGCCACCCTTTTCATTTTATCGCCACACCCTCTCCCAATGAAATTACGAATTTGCCCCTGAACTTTAAAAATTTACAAATATGCCATTGGAGTTAATAACTTTTCATTTTCATTTTTTTTAATTTTTTTTATTATTTTTATTTATATTATTATTGTTATTATAATAATTATTATTATTTTTGTTATTATTATTATTATTATTATTATTAAACCACAATAATAATAATAATAATAATAATAATAATAATAATAATAATAATAATAATAATAATAATAATAATAATAATAACAAAAATAATAATTATTATAATAACAATAATAATAAAAATTTTATAAAAATAAAATAAAAAAAAAAAACAGTCGCACGGTCGAGTCGCACGTTCTGTGCGACTGGTTTTTTTTTTTTTTTTTTAATTTTTTTTTTTTTAATTTCGACTTATAATAATAATTATTATTATTGTGGTTGTTATTATTATTATTATTATTATTATTAAATTATTATTTTTGTTTTAATTATTATATTTAATTTATATTTTTAAATGTTATTAACCCAAATGAATATGGCGGTAATATTGTTTACGACCCCAGTAAGATTGATGACTTCAAGCCGACCACACCGTCCTACGTGGACAACTATTCCACCTCATTTAGAAATATACACCTCATTTAAATTTTTATTTTATTTTTTTTAAATTTTTATTATTATTGTTATTATAATTATTATTATTATTATTATTATTATTATTATTATTATTAAACCACAATAATAATAATAATAATAATAATAATAATAATAATAATAATAATAATAATAATAATAATAATAATAATAATAATAACATTTAAAAATATAAATTAAATATAATAATTAAAACAAAAATAATAATTTAATAATAATAATAATAACAACCACAATAATAATAATAATAATAATAATAATAATAATAATAATAATAACTTAAAAAATGAATTAATTAAATAAAAGAAATTTTATAAGTCGAAATTCAAAAAAAAAAAAAAAAACCAGTCGCATGTTTTGTGCGACTGTCTTTTTTTTTTTAAATTTTATTTTTGTTTTTTAAAATTTTTTTATTATTATTGTTATTATAATTATTATTATTTTTATTATTATTATTATTATTATTATTATTATTATTGTGGTTTAATAATAATAATAATAATAATAATAATAATAATAACAAAATTAATAATAATTATAATAACAATAATAATATAAATAAAAATAATAAAAAAAAATTAAAAAAATGAAAATGAAAAGTTATTAACTCCAATGACATATTTGTAAATTTTTAAAGTTCAGGGGTAAATTCGTAATTTCATTAGGAGGGGTGGCGATAAAATGAAAATGGTGGCGACAAATAATAATGCCCAATTAGAAAGCCATCAACAAATAACCACTTGTCAAAAATTATCAAAAATTATCAAGCTCTCATAAATAATGGTAATTATAATGAAAATTTTTGTATGAGTTTGAGAAATGTACAAGGGAAAGAAAAACGGCAATTCATATCTATAAAGAAGAACGCGGCCAAAGAGTCCTTTGACTCGAAAAAATCTAATATAAATCCTCGGAAAAAACCTCAATTGTCAAAAGTGACAATTAACCATGTAATATAATTTGCAGCAAAATCAATAATACTCTTATGATACAGGTATGGATTGTCTGTCACCTTCCACTTTGCTTTTGGGCGAGATATTGGGTATGATGATGATGATGGTTTTCTTTTAGACATAAATTTTAATTGCTAATATATATGTTCTCATGATCTCATTTCCTTTGTATGCAGGGTGGTGTTATCGTAATGGGAATACTATTTTCCAACAGAGGATTCGAGTACCACACATTACTACCCCCAACAGTAACATTCATCTTAAAAACAATGTCATTCATAGGCTTCATATTCCATCTATTCATGCTAGGAGTAGAAACAAACATGACTGTAATCATAAGAAGACTCGAAAAGAAATCCATAGCCATAGGCTTTTCTGGTTGTATAATCTCATTACTATTCAGTATTGCAGCATTTTTAACAACAAAAATATTCAAATTCTCCAAAGTTGAACACCAAATGTCAGATGGAATCATAAGTTTAATGTGTCTTAATGCACAATCCTTCTTCATGGTTACGTGTAACAACCTTAATGATCTCGGAATAAGTAATTCTGATATCGGTCGTTTAGCTTCAACCATTTCTTTGCTCCTTGATCTTTTAGTTATGGTAACAAATTTTACCAAATATGTGATTTTACCACCAATAGTTAGTATGGGAAAAGATGTCAGAAATTCAGCTATAATTTTGGGTTATTATGCCTTAATTTTCTTGGTTTTTAGACCATTGGTTATGATGGTTTTAAGGTATACCCCACAAGGAGGGACTATGAAGAACACCCATTTTATGTTTATCTTTTTGATAGTTATGTTTGTTGCTGGGCTTGGAGAAGTGTTGGATGAAATGTTTGCGGTTTTCTTGTTCGCGTTATCATTACCAGAATATCCATTGTCATCTGTTTTTTCAGAGAAATTGGATGCTATTACTTCTGCTGTGTTTTTCCCTGTGTATTGTGCTGTGCAAGGGTTGCAGACTAATGTGTATTCTCTGACTAAAAGGTCTTTGCAATTTGAGTTTATTTTGATTTTGGGTTATGTTGGAAAGTTTGTGGGAACTACATTTTCTGCTTGTCTATTTGGGTTTCCTTTGTGGAATTCTATGGCTCTTGCTCTTATTCTTTGCTCCAAAGGGTTGCTTGATATAGTCTCACTCGGGATGTGGAGAGATCAAAAAGTAAGTATAGTTTTTTATGTAGTTCATGATTTTCATGTCTTGGGGCCTTAACGATTGAGTTAAGTTTTTGGTTGAGCTTGTTCCTTGACATGGTATCAGCCAACTTAATCAAAAGTTAAAGTTGATGGTTGAGGCTTTAGAATGTTATATATTTTAATACACATCCTCATACGAGAGCCCTTTAGGCTAGAAGTGTGGATGCAACACATGCCTGTCTCATACCTGCGTTGAATATTTCACCTAACATGAGGGGTGGTTGAGATTTTAATATGAGATTTTTTGTCACACTGATTTTTGATACCATGTCAAGGAACCAATTCAACCAAAAATTTAAGCTGATGGTTGAGGCTTTAGAATATGTTGTATACTCTAACACGTGTTTGAGTATTTAACATATATCCTAAGACCTCAACCATCAACTTAAGTTTTTGGTTGAGACCCCAAGATATGTTATATATTCTAACTATCATATATTCATATACTTAATTTGTTTAATCTAGCTAACACTAACGTCTTTCATTATCGTTGTGATTGAATTGCAGTTGTTAGATATAGAGGAGTACACATTAGCAATGTTCCATTTTTTGATCCTTACCGGAGGGTTAATGCCACTAGTGAGACGTTTGTATGAACCATTGAGCCAATACACAAGTGTTTTTAGACAAAGTGTGGCAGAGTCAACAAGCAATGGGACATTTCAAACAATAGTTTGCCTTTACAAGGAAGAGAATTTACCAGGAACATTGCGCCTTATTGAAGCCTTTAACCCTACAAGAACAAGACCAATTCCAGTCATTGCCCTACAACTCATGCCACTATTTGGTCGTTGCACTGTCCCGATCATGGCACCATTAGACCAAGTAAAATCCCTGCCTATCTTTCGGCCAAAGCTCGCATATTTGAATCGAGTAGTTGAAGCGTTCTTAAACCTTGAACGCGAATCTAAAGGTTACACTCGCGTAAAACACTACATAGCCTTGGCTTCCCTTGAAGGTATGCACAATGATGTATGTGCCCTTGCGTACGAAAAAGACGTAAGCCTTCTCATCTTACCATTCCATATGAATGTACAATGGACTAAAGTTGGGAAAATTGTTGAAGATGGTTCTCTATCAATAAGGGAAGTTAATAAGATGGTTCTAGAAAAAGCACCATGTTCGGTTGGAATCTTGCTTGATAGAGCTAATCCTTTCCAAGGATTAGGGGACTCTTATGCTTATCAAGTAGCTATAATTTTTCTAGGAGGGCCAGATGATAAAGATGCCCTTGCCTTAACTAGTTTGTTTGGTACTCATCCTCATGTTAAGGTTGTTGTTGTATGGTTGAAGTCTTCTATTAAGGATGAAGGCGATGATGCTATAGAGGCTTTGAATTATGAATTGATAACGAGTTATAAGGCTCCTAAGCCTCCGCCTAATGACAATGACACGACAATGAAATTGAAAGAGGTTGTTGTTAACGATGGTGCTGATACTACTAATCTTTTGTTATCTATGAACGGTGTTGTTGATTTGGTTGTTGTCGGAAGACACCATGATCCGACTTGTGTGCCCTTATATGGACTTTCTCTTGATGGATGGCGCGAGTATCCAGAGTTAGGGATTCTTGGGGACTTGTTAGCTACCCCTGATTTTGGGTTCTCTGTGCTTGTTGTACAACAAGAGCCAAAAGATGATGTTGTAGGGGCTGTTAAATCAACAGGAAAGTTTAATAGTAACATTGAGGATGAATGAACTAGTTTGATTATCTCTTCAGGGACTTGACTATCAGATCTCATAATGCATAGAGGGTACAAACCATTACATGAGATCAAATTTGAAACTGCAAATTTTAAAATATAAAAATTTGCCGAGGGAAATATGAAGTGTTTTAGTGTTATTTGAAATTTTGTAACGTTAAAATCTTCTACAAGTTATGTTATTATAAATTTGGCTTGGGAATTACGGATATGAAAAGCTAAGTTGAGGCTTACATATGTAGCCAACCTACTTATGCAATCAAGAGATTTAGTTTGGATTGCATTATTTGAGTTTCTACCATTGATTTTTGAGTTATAATCAAATTTTGACTGATTGAAGATTATTAGGTCGATTTTTATCAATTAAATTTGTTGGGATAAGTGGTATATTATACTTTTATTTAACATATTTTTTTTTATCAGCTACTTAATAAATATGTAAATAACACATCATTTAAAGCTAATTTGAGGTCCTCCTTACAGAGCAATGGGCTCCATGATTAGCCACGTTAACAATTGATCTGATGTTCTAGTCATAAATAAAAATCTGTTGAATGAAAATTAAATTTAATCAGCAAATGTAATCGATGAAATTTAACCTAATAAATTTCTTTTGGCCTAAATTTAATTTGTTTGACGCATATAAATAAATTATTTTATTCTTTTGTGATCACTTTAATTTGATAGTTCACAAAAAATATTTTTGTCTCCGCTTCTTCAGGTGTGCTGATTGTCAAAAGAAAAATCCGTCGAGAATGGGGATTTGAAACCATGCCCTTTAAGATTAGTACTTGAAACTGGCGTCTTAGACCAACTCGGCCATCCTGACATTGTATTTTCATATGTCATCAAATGTTACTCCCTCCGTTCTTTTTTGATCTTCCACATTACTATAATGGGTAGTTTCAAAAGTTCTCCCACTTTAGAATACTTTCTATTTTTAGAAAGTTTTTATCTCACTTTTACCCCTTAAAACCCACATTTTCTTTTAATGTACCCCTTTTCTTTTATTTATAATTATTTTTTCTCTCATATTTCCAATACAATCATTACTTCACACTACTATTTAATTAAAATAATACCCACTACAACCTCATACTTCCAATACAATCATTACTTCACACTACTATTTAATTAAAATAATACCCACTACAACCCAAAGATTCTATCTTCCTTAATATGTGTGAAAAACCCAAAGTGGAAGATCAAAAAAAAACGGAGGGAGTAATATTTAAGGAGATGTATAGGTTTTAATGGGCCAGGTAATGGAATGGTTTAACTCAATTCCTTCAAAATTGTTTGGTGAGTATAAAATTTCACAAAAATTTGCAAGAGATGATTTCATATTGAGGTTGGTGTTCAAACCTTAATCCGCTTGACCCAATCTGTCGACCCGTTGATCCATATTCTTAACGGCGGGTCAATTTTTCTTAAGAACAAAATGATATGGGTTATGAGCCGCAAAATACCTAGAGTCGAGTATCCGCCGACCCGTTTTATTAAAGAAAAAAAATATTTCTAAAATATTAATGCTTGGCAAGTTCAAAGTAAATATACTTTGTTAGATCATAATTCTATATTTATATTACTAATTTAGGTAGGTATAATTAAGTTAGAATTAATAATAAGTAATTGTTGTAAGCATTGAAGATTAATTGCTGCAAATTTTGCCTAAGTTAACATATCGAAGATCAGATCATATACACATGCCTAAGCTAAGCTACAAAATTCTTACTTTTAGTGTATTGAAATCTTTTCTCCAAATTCTTATTTGTTACTGTTTGAAACATTAAAATTATGCCATAAAATAGGTGTCCCTACCCGATTTATCTGGATACCCGATATTCGAATACCCAAATAAATTGAGTCGGCCGTTAAAATAAGTACCCAACTAACCAAATACCCGACTTATTGAGTATTCGAAATGCCAGGTATCAGATTACGAACGCCCTAATTGAGACCGTTCATATGGGGGCTGGCCCAAAAGTAAAAATGATTAAGAATTTGTCATTTAACGTCTCCTATCTCATATCCCTTTCAATTCCTTTTCTCACCTTTTCCTTACTCCCTGCTGGAATAGGTAAATTCTAACTCCTTTTTGTCCTTTCAATCTCTTCCATGGCTTTCGCTCACTCTCGATTCCCAGTGAATTCGTAGTATTAAGTTCTTCCATTCATGCAGATTTTCCGCTCCAATTTGGGTATGTTCAAAATTTGATCTAAATCATCCTATTTCATCACCAATTTTTCTCAAATTATATGAGTATGTTCTTAAATCCCAATTTCTCTTCGAAATTTTCGTCTCCATTTTACTCTAAACCGAGTAGCATTAACTATGCGCAGTATGTGTTTGATAAAATGCCTAGGAGAAACTTTAGAATTCCCTCCTTTTTTTAGGGTTTATAGTCAAGTAGTAAACTCACGAAGAAGTCGTACGAACTGTAAAGCTACCATGAATTTCATCCTTCACCGAATAAGTAAAAAACCGAAATTAACAAAATATTCAGTTAAATTTTTTTGCAATGCAGTTACCTTTGAGCACCCATCACTCTCTAATGCAAGTATTGATGGCGATATAAACTATATGGCGCTTTATCAGTTTTTTGTTTCTTTGAATAAATCAATGGTATTTTCAATCAAGGAAGCGCAAATTTTGCATGCCCATTTGATCAAGTCAGCAAATTTTCACGTTAATACATATTTTTCGAATTCTTTAGTTGATTGGTATATGAAATACTCTACAGTTGATGATGCAGTCCAATTGTTTGATGAAATGTCTAACCCAAATTCAATTTCATGGAATGTTATGATTTCGGGTCATAATAATAAGTTATTGTATGATGATGCTTGGAAGTATTTTTGCCGTATGAAATCTATGGGTTGTGAGAGTAGTCAGCATACTTATGGCAGTGTTATCTCTGCTTGTAGTGGTTTAGGGTGTTTGTTGTATGCTAAAATGGTGTATGCACTAACTTTGAAAGATGGATTCTTTTCCAATGCCTATGTTCGTTCCGGCTTGATTAATTTGTTTTCTAAAAAGGGTTGTGTTGAAGATGCTTTGCAGTTGTTTTGTGATTGGCCTTATGAAGAAAATGTAGTTTGTTGGAATACCATAATAAATGGGGCTGTCAGGAGCGGGGATCATGAAAAGGGTCTTGAGCTTTTTCATGAAATGCGTCAGTGTGCAGTGATTCCCAATGATTTTACATTCTCTATTGCTTTAGGTGCTTGTATTGCACTTAAAAGTAATGATATGGGAAGGAGAATTCATGGTTTGGTGATCAAACATGGGATAGGGAAAGACGTGTTTGTAGGGACAAATATTAGTGATTTATACTTCAAATGTGGACATATGGATGAAGCTATCAAAAACTTCTTCAGAATGCCTGTCCAAAACGTAGTTTCATGGACAACTATGATTTCTGGTTTTGTGCAAAAGGGTGATGTTGTTTCTGGTCTGAGGCTATTTGGGGAAATGAGAAAAGCTGGGGTCAAGGTGCACAAATATACTCTAACTTGCATACTCAGTGCATGTGCTAAGTCACACATGCCTGATGTGGCTAAGCAACTGCATTCTTGGATTTATAAAATAGGATTGGCTACTGATTCAGATGTGGTAGCTTCTTTGATCAGTACATACTCCAAAGTTGGAGAAACACTTTTGCCTGAATTATTGTATTTGGAACAGGATAAATATGAAAATGAAGGTGTTTTGAATGCCATGATCTCTTCCTTTGCCCAAAGAAAGCAATTCGAGAAAGCAATTAACTTGTTTTGCAAAATGTTATTTAATGGTCTGAAACCAAACAAGTTCGCCATTTGTAGTATTTTAAGCATCATTGACTCTCTAGACACAGGGAGACAGATCCACTCTTACACCCTTAAAACTGGATTAATTTTTTATCCTTCCGCTGGTTGCTCACTATTTACTATGTACTCAAAATGTGGCCAATTGCGTGAATCTTGCGATATCTTCCAGCAGCTTCCTGATAAAGACATTGTTTCATGGTCCTCAATGATTTCTGGTTTTGCTGAACATGGATATGCATGTGAAGCCATCCAGTTGTTCAAAGAGATGCTCTCTGCAAACATCAGGCCTGATCAAATCACTCTCATAGGAGTTCTGGGAGCTTGCTGTACGAATGGTTTTCTGTTGACTGGTAAGGAAGTCCATGGCTATGCTTTCCGGGTAGGGTTCTGCAGACAGAGCTTGATCGGAGGTGGGCTTGTAAGTATGTATTCAAAATGTGATGCTCTAGTTTTGGCTAGAAGGGTGTTTGACATGATTCCTCATAAAGACCAAGTTATGTGTTCTGCGTTAGTTTCAGGATACACCCGTATAGGATGCATTCAAGAAGCATTGTTTATACTCCATGGAATGCTTGCAGATAATCGTCAAGTTGACTCGTACTCAATTTCAGCTATTCTTGGTTCTGATACTCTTTTAAATAGGACTGACATTGGGATTCAATTACATTCTCTCATTATGAAATTAGGGTTGGAGTCTGATGTTTCTGTAGGTAGCTCACTGGTGACAATGTACTCAAAATGTGGTGCTTCAAATGATTGTCGTAAAGCTTTTGATCAAATAATAAATCCTGACTTGGTTAGTTGGACTACTTTGATAATGAGCTATGCACAACATGGAAAAGGTGCAGAGGCATTAAAGGCTTATGAAACTATGAAACATGTGGGCATGAAACCTGATGCTGTGACATTTGTTGGGGTTTTATCTGCGTGTAGTCATGCTGGTTTGGTTGAAGAAGGTTATTCTCATCTGAGCTCCATGTCCAATGACTATAGTATTGAACCTCAGCTTCGTCATTATGCGTGCATGGTTGATATACTTGGTCGCTCTGGAAGACTAAAAGAAGCAAAACATTTTATAGATAACATGCCTATAAAGCCTAATGCGTTGATTTGGGGAACGCTGTTGTCTGCTTCCAATGTACATGGTGATGTTGAACTTGGAAGACTAGCAGCCAAAAAAGTTTTTGATTTGCAGCCATCTGATTGTGGTGCTTTTGTATCTTTGTCAAACCTGTATGCTGATTCTGGGCAGTGGAATGACGTGGAAGACATTAGAGGTTTACTGAAGGAAACTAAGTTTGGAAAAGAACCTGGCTGGAGCCTTGTGTGATTCGCGCGTCTACTCTTAGCTGTATTATCAACTGAACCCAGCAGGTTTATTTTTCTACCTCATTGTAAGTTGGCAAAACTTATTTACACCAATATCTGCTGCTTGGGTTTGTCATTTACCAAAATGATCATACTGAACCCCATTGTATCCTGTTAACTTAAGACATTGTGATTCTTCAAATATAACTACTTTAAAATCTCTCCAAGATGCTTTCTGTTGTAACTTCTAATGGAGATTTTATCAGAAGATGATGATCAGTCATGTGTCTGACTGTCTGTTGAGATTCTGGGCAGTGGAATGATGTGGAAGACATTAGAGCTTTACTGAAGGAAACTAAGTTTGGAAAAGAACCTGGCTGGAGCCTTGTGTGATTCACGCTTCTACTCTTAGCTGTATTATCATCTGAACCCAGCAGGTTTATTTTTCTACCTCATTGTAAGTTGGCAAAACTTATTTACACCGATATCTGCTGCTTGGGTTTGTCATTTACCAAAATGATCATACTGAACCCGATTGTATCCTGTTAACTTAAGACATTGTGATTCATCAGATATAACTACTATAAAATCTCTCCAAGATGCTTTCTGTTGTAACTTCTAATGGAGATTTTATCAGAAGATGATGATCAGTCATGTGTCTGACTGTCTGTTGTGATGTGCACCTTATTTAACATCAAGGTGTTAGTCCTACATGTGTACAAGTTGTATGTTTTGTCTTCGAAGTTACTTCCATTTGTTGTGGAACTTTAGTTTTTGAAATATGGATGATTCAAAGTTTATGTGCATTCACTTATTTGTTGAACTTGTTTGGTACTATTTTTCCACTTGTTATATTTCAGATTGTTAGTTAGCATATGGAAACCCAAAAGGGAAAAAAGTATATGAGCTTAATCAGTGAAAATTAGTTCAGTTAAAACAAGTATTCATAATGAAGTAAAGTAATAGGACATGAATAGAACTATCAAAAAACTTTTAACAGCAAAAATCAGCTCTGCACATTTCTTGTGAATTAGAAATGGGCTTAGACCGATTTGATCAGCAAGTTACCTGACGTGTTATTGTGTTTCATTATGTCTCATTTCCTATGAAGTTGGATATTGTGAAGCTCTTTCTCTTGCTTGATTTCTGATTTTCTGATCTGAAATTTAGTCATGGGTGCTCAATGGCACTCATACAAATGTGCTCTCTACTCCAAACACGTTCTTTAGGATCTGTCATTTTGTTTGTTGTTCTGTTATCTTTCTTCATGCTTGTTATCATTTTGGTTTTGCTGATATGTCTTCGGCAGTTGATGGCTCTGGTACTCTTGAGGCATACACTCTATGTAACAAGTCCTGATGGAGAGGAGGATGATGTCTCCACTTTGTTCTCTGTGAGTAATGCTAATAGTTTGTTCATTTTCCGTCTTTTTTCTGCTTAAGTTGTCAACTGATTGCGTGTTTGCAGCTTTTCTTGCTTCGTGCTGCTGGGTTTCTTCATCCATGCTACATAATGGCTTGGGCTAGTAGTATATTGCAACGACGAAGACAAAGACAGGTTAGTTCCTTTAATTCTTGCGTGATCTTTTGTGACCTTTGTATGGCATGTAAGAAATAAGGCTTCATATTATTCACTAAACAAGGAATTTGTGCATCTTTTCTGGTTTCCCCCTTCCCTTCTTCCTTTACATTGATAGAGCTATGAAACATCGGAAGACTTCAATGTGCCATCCTGATACTCTTTGTTATGCTAATTGAACAATCTTCTTTTTCTATGAGACGTTTCTTTTGGATTAGCAGTTTTTATGAAAAAATAGAGACAAATTTTGACTCATCTTGAATAGCTTGATCTCATTTGCTGTATTGATGAGTCCAAATAATTGTGGATAAGGGGCTATGTACTACCATTCATTATTTTCCGTGATTTTGATATGGCTCACAGGAAGCAGCAGCATTGGCAGCGGGTGAAGTAGCATATGTTGAAATGTTCAAAACAGAAATGATACCCAATATTTACCCGACCTTGTGATCGACCAGACTTTAAAATACTTGCGTAGAAGTATTATTATTAGTATTATTATTATTATTATTATTATTATTATTATTATGAACCATATTCCATTTCATAAAAAGAGACTTTACAAGAAGTTGTTGAGGAGCCGAGCAACAAGCTGAGCACACATACTCTTTTGAATACAAAAAGCTAGTCTATGAAAAATTATTTATTTTGGCAAATAAAGATGTTATTATTTGTTAGAATAAACCAAAACAAATAGCTGAAGGACCAACCCCCAGTGTACATTGCGTCAGTATAGATTATAGAACCACGGCATACCTTCCAGAAAGGATTTCCCAGCTCACTGTTCATATGCACCACAAGGAGGGCCTACAGACAATAATTGGAACTATACAATCACTGAAAAAAATAAAAAACCAAAATTGATGCTTAGCAATACATGCTTAAGCAAATACATCATACTGTACATATAACCAGATGTAAATCCTATTATCTACTGACTCAGGGTAAATGTTGTATAATCTGTTCCCGCATATCACATCTCACAATGTTACTGACATATGCTGGAGATCGAACAAAATCCTCTCAAACAGCTTCATTTCTAGACCTCTAGATGTGATAAATGAGTAAAGCATAGATAGCACACGTATTTCTTTGAAGTTGACTACCCTTGAGCTTCCTGAAATCCATCTGTTCAATATGTTTAGATCGGAATCCCATCCATTTCCTCACCTCTTGTAGACGCCGATGGCTGAAATCACATTCAAAAAAATAAAATGATTTCACACATAGGACAAAGATCATTGTTGTAACACTCCGAGATTTTAATAATGTAATAATTTAATATTTTAATAACTTTTATAGATTTTACAGTTATATTAAATTATTTATGAGTTAGTTTAATTGAATTTCTTTCATATACGAATTTAAATGTTTATATATATATTATATATATATATATATATATATATATATATATATATATTAAAAATATAGTTGCGATTTCTTAAATAAAGAGGTTCGAATCAAAATGATTATTTTATTATAAAGTGTGTGAGCCCACGAAGGTGAGTCTCTTAGTCGGGTCTCGCAAGAAAATGAATCGAGATAAAAGTAAATAAATAAATAAACATAATAATAATGATAATAATAATAATAATAATAATAATAATAATAATAATAATAATAATAATAAGGATAAAAAGCCATGAAACCCTAAAGTTTCAAGCATAGTTGTCACTCCCAATCCCTTCACTTTCCTTTCCTCTTCTCTCAATCCCTTCTTTCTCACGCCTCCTTTCCCGAACCAGTAGCCGCCTACGTGACCATCAGCAAGCAGCCGCCAACCCTCCTCGCAACCAGCAGCAGGGGCTGCAATTTTTCCCCCAAACAGTAACTGCCTAGCAGCTAGCGCCACCACCTGCTGTGCATAGATTACCATGAGTTGAACAAGGTTATTGTGAAGAACAAATACCCTCTACCGAAAATTGATGACCTGTTTGACCAACTTAAGGGAGCTGGAATGTTTTCCAAGATTGACTTGAGGTTTGGCTATCATCAATTGAGAATAGCGGAGAGAGATGTACCTAAGACGACCTTTAGGACTCGCTATGGACATTTTGAGTTTACAGTGACGCCATTTGGGCTGACAAATACACCAGTAGCATTCATATGTTTGATGAATCGAGTATTTAGTGCATGCCTTGATAAGTTCGTCGTGGTCTTCATTGATGATATCTTGGTAAGTTACACGACACGGTTACGGGAAAACGCCAACTTAAAAATGGCAGACACGTGGACACAAAAATGGTAATGTAATAAATATATCAAATTAAAGATAATTTTACAATCTTTCATTTGATATATGTAAATAAACACTTTAAAAACATAAAACTCACATAAAATGCAAATAAGTACCAAATAAACAACATGAGTATTTAAAAATAGTCATACAAACCAAATCAAAGAAAACCAAATAAATAGGTAAAATTAAGATTGTTATGAATGTACTCCACAATTTATCCTCCATTTTACTCCATTTACACTATCCTTACTCCCGATAACTTAACCCACTCATCTTCTTCAAATCCTCAACAAATTCTTACCCCAATTTTTTTTTCCTCTTTTGATCCAATTTCTTCTCAATGGGAATAGCTCCCTCCTCCTCCGCCACCCCTCTCACTCTTACTCCGCCATCCGCCATTTATTTCGAGAGACCTTCCTGTTCAGTCTGTAGCAGTGGGTGATAAACTAGCAGTAGTTGCGGGTACGACGCAGCATCTAGCACCCGGATCTGGACTTATGGCCCATCCATCTCAGTTCCCAGAAGATGGTGTGCAATCGGATCACTTAACGGATCCTTATACATAGCAAGTGGAGTGGGTCTCATTTCTCGACGGACATAACAAGATCCGTTGAAAAATGGAACCCATCAGCGAATAATCGGGTTCAACAGTGGGAAAAACGTGGGGCACGTGTCCCTTCCGTGTCCTTGCCGTGTCCGCCGCGTGTCCTTGTCGTGTCCACGTGTCCGAAAAAATATTAAAATATTGGACACTTCATTTGGCGTGTCGGACACGGATTTTCGCGTGTCCGTGTCCGACACTCAACACGCAGGTCCAGGGGCGTGTCCGTGTTTCCTAGGTGTGTGTTGATGCAAGACCGAAAGGTTATTGCTTATTCATCAAGACAACTTAAACCACATGAAGTCATTTATCCGACTCATGACCTAGAGCTAGTAGTCATTGTCTTTGCCTTGAAGATTTGGAGACATTACTTGTATAGAGTGAAGTGCAAAATTTATACTGACCATCAAAGCTTGCGATACTTGTATACACAATAAAATTTGAACATGAGACAACGAAGGTGGCTAGAGTTGATTAATGACTATAACGTGGAGTTTAATTACCATGAAGGTAAAGCCAATGTGGTAGCCGACGCTTTGAGTAGAAAAACCAATCATTCCGTAGCTTCCTTGATTGTTGCTAGAAAGTTGCAGAGAGACATGGAAAGATGGAATCTTGAGATTGTACAGCATGGGGAGCTAGAGTCCCGGTTAGCAGCCTTATCCATCCGACCTTCAATTTTTAAGGAAATTTTAACAAATCAAGTGAGTAATTCCTTATTGGAGAAAACGAGATAGCATGTTAAAGAAGGGAAAGTTGAAGGATTCACGAAATTCGAGGATGGTAGCATTCGATACAAGGGTCGATGGTGTGTACCTTCTACTTGCACAGAGCTTAAGGATAAGATCTTAATAGAGGCTCATAGTTCAAAGTACTCTATTCATCCGGGAGGAGACAAAATGTATCAAGACTTGAAGCAGACTTTTTGGTGGTCTGGGATGAAAAGAGATATTGCCGAGTTTGTTTCCAAGTGTTTGACTTAGGGGTGTCAAACAGGTCGGGTTGGGTCCTTTTCAGGTTCGGGTCATATATAAATGGGTCAATAGACCCTTGACCTGAACCTGACCCATTTAATTAAATGGGTCAAAAATTGAAACCCCGACCTGATCTGTGGCAGGTCGGGTCAACCTGCTAATGACCCATTTAACCTGCTTTTTTTTTCAGATCATTAAACCCATATATTTCAGGTCATTTGACCCATTTGACCCAAATATTCTATTCACATTTTTACTCAAATCAGACTCATTGTGCAATAATATCTTCATGGATCATCACTTAACCCAATTTCAGATTCATCATCAATTGATTTAACAACATCATCAATTGATTCATCATCAAATTCATCATCAATTTAACAACATCAATTAACATGATTACTCCCAAGAACAACAAAATGGAAATACAAAAGCAAAATCCAAAGGAAAATACACAAATAACTCAATATACATAGCAGTAACAGGATTTGGTGGAATGGAACACAAACAAAAACGAAAAAATCGAGCATTAAGAACAATGAAAATAGCAGTATCAGGACTAACAGCAATGAACATTAAAATCAGAAAAAATCGAACAAAAAAAAATCAGAAAAATCGGACAATAAAAATAAAAGAATGAGAACAGAGAAGAGGAAGGCCTGAAGGTCGAAGACTCGAAGCACTCGAAGACGAAGTGGAAGGCGCACAGAGAAGAGGAATGAGGAAGGCGCACAGAGAACTGAGAGAAGAGGAATGAGGAAGGCGCACAAAGAACTGAGAGAAGAGGAATGAGGAAGGCGCACAGAGAACTGAGAGAAGAGGAATGAGGAAGGCGCACAGAGAACTGAGAGACGAGGAATGAGGAAGGCGCACACTCGCACAGAGAACTGAGAGAAGAGGAATGAGGAAGGCGCTGGAATGAATGAGGAACTGAGGAAGGCGAAGCGAAACCACGAAATAATTTTAGGGTTTATGATTTTGAATGGAACAGAGCGAAGAGGAATGGGTTAATATCGCAGGCCCAACTCCCAAGTGGGTTAATATGGGTCGACCTGACCTGAATGACCCATTTAATAAATGGGTTAAACAGGTTTTTTTCGGGTTTAAAAATTCAACCTGAACCTAACCCATTTAATAAACAGATCAGGTGGGTTGACCCATTTAATTAATTGGGTCAAAAATCTAAACTCAAACCCGCTAATTTCGGGTCGATTTCAGATCAGATTGGCAGGTCGGGTCAGCTTTTTCCAGCCCTAGTTTGACTTGTCAGAAAGTAAAGAGCGAGCATAAGAGGCCTGCAGGGTTACTCCAACCTTTGGATATTCCTGTATGGAAATGAGATGACATATCCATGGACTTTGTTTTGAGTTTACCGAGGACTAGGTATTGAAAACTTGTCGTGAATGGATGATAGTGGTTACTTTGGCTTTTAGCTGGTATGACAAAGTAGTTAAGGGAACTTATTAGTTCTATTCATAACTTATATAGGTGTCCACTTCATAAGAGAAAAGTAGAACCTTAGTTGAGTGATTTTTGTAACTTGTGGCCTTGCAGTGACGCTTGCAGGTACGTACACGCAGTAATTAATTATCATATTCATCGTTTCAAAGTATTATCCATATTTCAAGATTATATGTATCGTATTAAAATTATAGAGCGCAAGAAAGTAAACCATGCTAGCGAATAGTCATAATAGTGATATAGCCAAGTAGTTAGAAAGCATTAGGAGACTATGAGAATAGATTTCTAAATAGTAGAGAACGGACCATGGTTGTGTGTGGTATCGAAGTGATTTCCTACTTATTGAGCCTTGATTTTGATTAGTTGGCGTGACTCAACTGGATTATATCCGGTAGATTTAGTAGTCCCCTATGTGAGATCCGACGGGATCACCGTAAGGGGGTATGAGCATGCTTGGGTCATTAGGCGCTGGATGGCCGATACCGCCCATTGATCAAGGTGTTACCATGCGGGCCTTGCAAACCCCAATAGGTTGCCTCTTCACTGGTTTAGTACCCCAGTGTGTTAGTTTTTCCCGAAGGTAGGACCTGAGAGGGTTAGCTGGAGGGGGCATGAGCTCATACTTTGCCATGGGCGCCGGATGGCCGATAACGCCCTTGGCCATGTCACTATGCCATGAATAGAGAAAAGATTCACTACCTTTGAATATACTTCGAGAGATTAATAGTTTGAAAGAGAAATTAAAAGTAAAGAGAGGTGATTAGACAGATGAGTAGACTCGTTATTGCCATACTATATCGTTGTCTATAGTTTTGTTCAATGACTCTAATTGTTATAAGTTCATTAATTACTGACGTGTATATGTTTGTTGTTGTTGTTTGTTCATGACTCCCTATGATGTTCCTGCTATGACACATCTGACTATGGTTATTATGTTGAGCAGCAGGAGGATCATAGCTTGACATAACAGGTATAAGAGCTTCTTTTGCTTTGCATTGGGGGAAAGAGTAGAGTACGATCGTAACAATTGTGTACAAGTTGCCTAATGCTTGTAGCTTCTATATTACTTGTAAAGTCTTCTTTTTGGGATTGTATAATTCCTTCGTATGGAGCCAAGTGACTCTTTGTATGATCCATAGTTCCGCTGCGTAGTTTTTGGATGTATAGTAGTGAGTATACGTTTTTGGTATCCATCAAACCGATGCGTTAACACTGGAACCACAATCCTCGTTAAAGTTGATGATTTGAGAAGACGACGATGATTCTTTCTGTCGTGACATATTTTTGAAAGGCATTAAAGGCCTTAGATTAGTTTACTTATGTTATCCATTTATATACCCTTATCACATCCTCAGTTTTTAGCAGAGATATTGCCGAAATTTCCACTTACCCACCTTTTTCATAAATCTTTAGCGTTATTTAAATTATTTTTCCATTTTTTTATGTAACACCCGAATTTCCTTCCTTCCTTTACGACATCTGCTTTCGTTTAAGGAGTTGGAAATTCAAGAATGTTACAATTGTCTACCGCACCAATTTGCCTCAGCTTATCTCTTGTTTTTAACTTCTAATAGCAGCAAGCCAACATATAAATCGGGTACCAGGTATTGAAAGTCTGCTCCACGCTATGTTCACCCAACCCATTTGACCTTGTTCTGTACTCCGATACATGCAAAATATGTTTCTTTGATGGAATAGTGAAAGTCATTGAGAAGCTATTATTATTATTATTATTATTATTATTATTATTATTATTAGTATTATTTATATTTATTTTCAAAAGACAAGGATACCCATAACTTGAGAAACCCACGTAATCAATGATACAAAGGTTGTTTACATAGTTGAAAAGTCAGGATAACATATTTATTCATCTGTGGAAATCTAAGGATATCAACGACTAGAAATAAATTATCCAAATAAAATTTTTCAAAATCAGGAAAAGTCAAGATACCATTTTCCTTTTTTTTTCCCCCAAAATGAGGAATATCCTCATCATAAATGGTATATCCAACATGGAGGATTAGGTGGTACTATATTTCTACGAAATTGTACTTATTTCCTATTTTATATATTTCCCATTCGCAATATCATTCTTTTTCTTCCTCTTTACCATTTATTTCTTTCATATATTCGTGTTTTGTATTATTCTCCAAATATAAATTAATATGTCAATTTCAAATAAAATATGCAATTTCACATAAAATCAACATTACATTGACAACGCAATTTATTTTGGTACTAAATTTTAGTTGGCTGAGAAAGTTCTTCATGTATCAAGACAACCAAAATACTTCCAAATATCTAATACTCCCTCCTATTCAGCCCAACTGTCTCGTTTGACTTTTTACAGTTGCCGAGGCAACATTTTAACCCTTAATATCTCAAATTATTCTTAATTAAAAATTATAAAAAATTAATATTAATAATCTTTGTATTGAGACGAATCAAACAAGATCTCACATGACTATGTTTTAACTTATAGATTAAGAGTAAAATACTAATTAAGAGTGATAAGTGAATAGTGCTAAAAAAATGGGACAATTAGACTAAATAGGAGATAGTATAATTTATTAGAAAGGATCAGATTTTAGTCTTTTTCGAGATGATTTAGAGCTTTTAAAAAATCATTTTCAATATAACCCAAGTTGATCAACATTGAATAGTCAACTAATAAAACATTTTTCTTGTACTCATGTTTAGTCAAATTACGGGTCAGATATTACCAACTACTAGTTATATATATATATATATATATATATATATATATATATATATATATATATATATATATATATATATATATTTGTATTATGGGTATATATACCGCTTTTCATTCTTTCCGAACCTGATACATAATTTTTGTGAGACTTCTTATATATAGGCTTATTACTTGATTGGAAGGTGAGAAAAACAAAGGAAAGTAATAATGGGAGATAATAGCTCATTGAAGCTACATGGAATGTGGGCAAGCCCTTTTGCAATGAGGGTGAACCTAGCCCTTAAAATTAAGGGTATAGAGTACGAGTACATAGAAGAAGATTTAGGCAACAAAAGTGAGTTGTTGCTACATAATAATCCAGTGCATAAGAAAGTGCCTGTTCTTGTGCACAATGGCCTTCCAATTGCAGAGTCTTTGGTGATCCTTGAATATATCGACGAGACGTGGACCGATGCTCCGCATCTTCTGTCGCAGGATCCTTACCAAAGGGCTAAACATCGCTTTTGGGCTGCCTTTTTCGGGCCGGTACGTATCCTGTTATTTGACTTGTTTTTGTTTATACATTTGATGATGGATAAGAAAGAGTTTCTATTTTAGCTTTTCATTGCATAATCAAGATTATTTTTGTCCCGTATAAACTAAAGATGTTCCATTGTGAGTGTTAAGGTGGAAATGAATAAATGAAAGATAGAAAGTTGAAATTCAATAGAATTAAAAGAAAGATCGAAGATCACCCGGAGGGTTGAAGCAGAAAAGAATGGGAAAGATTCAGACTTATAGGTTAAAATGATAGAATACTGCAATGAATGGAGAATAATTTAATGTGAACGATACTAATCTATTAGTTCAAGTAGTTAACTAAAATCTTTTGGTATTAAGCTTTGGCATTGTTTTTGTCCATAAGTTGATCATTAACTTTTAATCTTACCCTAATTTAAACATCTATTGCATATATAGATGATTGTAAAATTCTTTCAAAAAAATTTGGAACTTGAATTATTTCATCTAATAATTTTTCTATCTACGACATAAATATTGATCTTATACAACTAAGTAAACATGTACCTTTGTCTCTAGCATGATAATTTGAAGTAACATAACAAAAATACATACTATATCTCGACTATAAATTTGTTACAAATAATGACATGTGCGTTTTGGGTAATTAAGGCGCGCACCAAGACTAATTAGTTGATAAATTATGCAACAAACAGGTATTTGACATGATGAGAAACACACTAACAACGGAAGGGGAGGCACAGAAAAAAGCAATAAGTGAAGTACTCGAGAAATTGGATGTAGCAGAGCAAGGACTAAAAGAGATCTTCCCAAATGGAGTTCCATCTTATGGGCAAGATGTAAAGCCAGGCTACTTAGATATTGTTTTCTATTCGCTTTTCGGAACCCAAGAAGCTGTGGAGCAAATGTTCGGCGTTAAGTTTGTGACAGCTGAAAGATATCCATTGTTGGTTTCATGGATAAAAGCATTGAAACAAGTTCCTGAAGTAAATGAGGTGACTCCCCCTACGCCTAAAATGGTGGGTTTTCTTCAGTTTATCCAACAAAAGTATGCACCTCAAAAGGTCTAGATACTTCATTGTTGTATGATTGTATAATCTCCTTATGTAATTTATTGTTTGTGATTGCATTGCAATATTAGTTGCTATAATTGAGGACTTGTTTTTGTGTATCAACCCATGGATTGTACTAGTACTATTTATGGAGTATTATTTTCCTCATTTGAAAATAATAAGTCATGTGTGAACCTATATATGTAGCTTTATAAAATTGACTATTATTGGGTTGACTAGTTAGTATATGTAAAGTGGTCGATCATATGAATTTGCATTATTTTTATTTATATTTTAGCCTTTTGAATCACAAACTGATACAATTGGAGGTGAATGCAAAAATGTTGAGCTGAGTAGGAATTCTGATGAATATTCTAGCTTGAAGGTGTGCATGATAAATTATATAAACATTACAAATAATTAATAAGATGAAAAGCAATGAATATAAACAAACAAGAACAGAATAAGATTTAAGACACTCATCAGTGTAGCTAAGTCCTTAAGATTGGTATTAAGTTCTTAGTATGTGTAATGTGTTTAAAGGATATATAACTACTAGGTTTCATGACATGCTCGACTATAGTTTTTAGCGGATAATTCCAATTTTGGTTTAATAGTGCATCCTAATAGAGGACGGTAATACTTGTTCAATTTATCTCTTTTAACCTAGAAACCGTGAGGCGGGCCTTAGAAATTTTTGATATAAGCAACAAAATTTCGCAAATCTTCCAAATGTAGAGCATGCAAAGCTTAGAACCCAAAACCCATAATGAAAGTAAACATGTTAGTAACGAAAGCTTCTTCAAAAAGGTTAAAGTTAAATTTTTCCAAATATAGTATTTGGATCAATTTAGCAAATAAAAGTGAATTTTATGCCTTCAAACATGCAATAATTAGCTTATCAATTTTACCAAAAAATACATTATTTTAACAAGGCATCAAACAACCATTCTTATGCTCTAACAATTTTAGTAAACACAAATTGTTCTGAGACGGTCTCATCATGAGACGTGTTCCAGACCATGAGAATATAGGCTTCTTATGATTAGGATGTCACTAAGAGACGGTATCTCATAAAAGTAACTCTTAATACAGACGTACAACCAATGTAAAACAATGATTTAAGCTTGTGGTGCAGAGGTTATATATTCTGTCGCACAGCACGAAGAAATTCAACCAGTTTTTGCACAGGAACTGAAACCTCTTTAAACTCAGGAACCTCACCCAGTGCCTTAATCCATAATGTCAATAGTGAGAATCGTTCTGTACATAAAGGCTTAACCCCCAAGAAGTCTTCCACAACATCACAATTTCCAAAAAATGAGTATAACACAATATCCAAGTATCTGGGTTGGAAATTTTCTTGTAAAGATGGACTACTATTAGGTAATATCTCCTTCATAAATTCTTCAGCAACATCCATCTTGTTCCAGAATTCCTTCATCTTTTCATCTGTTTGTTTCCCTTGTGTGCTTAGTATGACTGCTCTGCCAAAAATCTCTGATACCTATGAATACATTAGCTTAAACTTTTAATTGAGTTGAATTTTAATATGGCATCAAAGATTAGGTCACGGGTTTAAATATCATCCTCCCTGCTAGATTGCATAACATATTTTGTGGCATCAACCATCAACCATCAACTTAAGCTTTTGATTGAGTTATTCCTTAATATGGTATCAGAGCTACAACAATATAAATATAATAAGAATATATGAATGATATATTCTAACACTTCCCTCTATTCAAGTGTAATAGCGACAAGCATAGTGCAAAACAAGGTTGTATCACTGTATTGTTAAGGTTTTTGAGTTTTACCGCGACTAAAATATAGACCGTATTGACTGCAAAATCTGTTATTGCGACCGTAACCAAAACCGTATTTTTGCACTATCGATAAGTATGAAGAATACTTATGTTGCATCCACAGTTAGCCCAAAGAGCTATTGTTATATAATAAATCTTAAAGCCTTAACCATCAATTTAAACTTTAGTTGAATTGGTTCATTAACATGAGTACGTTGACACTTTATAGTAATAGAACAATTAACATATATCTAGGAAGCAAACAGTTACCTGTTGAAAATAAGCAGCCCAGAAACGATGTTTGGCCCTTTGACAAGAATCTTTAGGGAGGAGATATGGAGTGTTAGTCCAAGTTTCATCAATATGTTCAAGGATGACCAATGACTCTGCTAATGGAAGGCCATTATGAACAAGTTTCATCAATAGCTCACTCTTGTATTTTACTCTTAATATATAAGTTAAAACATAAGTTAAAACATAGTCAAGTGAGATCTAATTTGATTCGTCTCAACGCAAGGATTATTAATATTAACGTTTTATAATTTTAGTTATATACAATTTAAGATATTAAGATTTCAATAACTGCTATTACAAACATGCTCAAATCAAATAGGACCATGTTGTCCATGTTGCTGAAACAAAAAGAGTATTAAAAAATGATACAATTCAAAATACCTAACGGTTGATGATACCCCCACTAATTGTATATAATTAATTCTTTTTATCATTTTTCAA
Source organism: Amaranthus tricolor (assembly GCF_026212465.1). Taxonomy (NCBI): domain Eukaryota; kingdom Viridiplantae; phylum Streptophyta; class Magnoliopsida; order Caryophyllales; family Amaranthaceae; genus Amaranthus; species Amaranthus tricolor. Next base: position 4,354,377 of record NC_080059.1, read on the forward strand.
TATTACGTACGTAGCATAGGCTTCTTGTTTGGTAAAACGTAATCAACGACTTGTTCTATAGACTTTATAGTCGGTCAATATTGTCCAACAATAATAAACCATATCATGAACGAGTAGCAACTTTAAATAATAGGAGTAAAGCCTTAATCAGTCAAGTAGGTGCTTCCAGTCTTAGCTAGAAGTGAGCATAAGTCATAGCAATTCCTTTTAATAAAGAAACGTAATCAAAAAGACAAAAAGGATTTTCTCCATGTATTGTGGTAGATCAAGTTAAATTGATCGCTGATCTATTATTTGGTGCGTAAATGTCAAAAAATCAACTTGACCAAAAGCTAAATTCTTAATTTAGTTGGTTCCTACATGGTATCAGAAGTCAATATGACAAGAGGTCACATATTGCATTCACACTTTTAGCCAAATAACTCCTGTATGAAGGGCCTCAACAAACAAGGACATACAAGTGCGAGTATTGTATCCTTATTTATCTGTTTTTTATCGCGCGTTCATAATCCTTGTTGATTCGTGAAGATAAATTTATTGTCATTTCTTACTATTTTGAAATATTGAACCCTTCATCAAACATCCTTCAAGTTTAAGATAATTTACCCTCAACTAGATCAAATTCTACATCACCATCATTTATTACAAACAAACAAAAAAAAAAAGCAAAATGGGAATACATAAGACTCATAGGACCTATTAGTCTAGTACCAATTATGAGCTGCCTTACAGAAGATAGACAATATTCTAACAACATAACCGAGCATAGGACCATACAATTAGGCCTTAGGTGCTAGAAAAGTATGGAACACAATTTTAAGATGTTCAGCCAGCTTATCCCTTGGTGGACTCAACTCTTTCACAAAAGGAACTTCATTGAGTGCCTTTATCCATGATTTTATTAACGGAAACCTTTGTGGCGGCACAATTTTAACACCAAAAACCTCTTCTGTTGTTTCAGATGTTCCAAAGTATGCATAAAACATTAAATCCAAGAATCCTGGGATTTTATCTTCAAAGGATGGGCTGCCATTAGGGAACATCTCCTTCTTCAGTAGTTGTTCTGCTATATCCAGCTTGTCCCAAAACTCATTCAGCATTTCCTCTGTTAGTTTACCTTCTTTCATCATTGTTTTGCCCATAGTTTCAGATATCTGCCAATAATTTACATTTCTCTTAGAATCTCATAGTTGTTTCTAGCCACATGAAAAATAAGGATAATCATAGGTTCAAGATCTTTTCTGGATTTGCTGTAGAAGCAACTCTAGTTATAGGGCCTCAATCAAATGTTCTTAGAACCTGTGAATTTGATTTAGGGTTTGAGTCTAGGGTCTTTAAATCCATACATACTATAAATTCATCATAGACCGAAACCCAACCCAAACCCTACCTGAGCCCTAAATTTTATTTTTAATTTTTACCTTCTTTTTCCTATAAATCTATTTTTAATCATAAAATACAAAAAATAAAAATATAAACAACTAAATTAAAATCATTAAAGACCTGGACTTATCAATCTCAAAATCCAACGAGTTTGTGTCTAAACTTATAAAAACCGTAGCTCCTAGGAGTTTTTTTTTATACGCAGTTCAATACCCTAAATTCAATTCTTAATATCTTTAATTATGTATAATAAAAAATTATAAATATTTAAAATCAATAACTTTTGAGACGAATCAAATAAGATTTCATTTGACTATATTTTAACCTATAAATTAAAAACTAATCACAAATTAAGAATGATAATGAATAGTGCAATTTTTCTAATATTGCGACTAATTTAGAACGGAGAAAGTATAAAATAACACAAATTCTCGTAAGGGACTATCTCTAATTGGGCCGGCTAAATATATATTTTTTAAAATATTATACGTAGATATTAAAAATGATGTAAATAGACATTTAAGATATTATAAGTAGGGATTAAAAATATGATAATAAGCATTGAGAATAACGTAAATAACCACTAAGTTTTATTAGGCTGTGTAGGAGAAAAGTGGACGGACTATCAGGAAAGTAGCTGATAAAATAATGAGTCTAGACCTGTATCTATTAAAACCAACTTAAATCCAATTATCCAACCTATGAGCATCCCTACGTTGTCCAATACCGGCCTGTGATATCAATTTACATTTTTGTTACGTTTGATTTAATATGGTTTAGTTACTTAATTTTAACCTAAAAATAAAAAATTATAATAAATAGGCCTCAAATATTAGTGACCATTTTTGCTCCACACATGTAATGAAGAAGAAATAATAATGATAGTTTTACCTGTTGGAAGTAGTTGGCCCAAAAGCGATGCTTGGCCCTTTCATAAGGATCTTTAGGAAGTAAATACGGGGGACCAGGCCAAGCCTCGTCGATGTATTCCAGAATGATAGAAGACTCAGAAATAGGACGGCCATTGTGAACAAGTACTGGAACTTTCTTATACACTGGATTGTATTGCAGTAGCAAATCACTTTTGTTGTTAAGATCTTCCTCTATATTCTCATATTTTATGCCCTTAATTTGGAGACCAAGTTTTACTCTCAAAACAAAGGGACTTGCCCACATACCATGTAGCTTTACTGAGCTCTCCTCTGCCATTTTTTGAGTTGGTTTTAGGCTTTTAGTCTCTTTTATCTTACGAATAGATAAATATGTGGAGTAGTACTCACCACTCAGTTGTAGTCTGTAGACATGTAGTGGTGCCATGTGTGTATTACCTGTGCAAGTGAACGTGTACAAAAAAGCTCTATCTACGAAACCATTGTCCTTGACTAGAGTCAATCTTATTCAAAATTAACTCAAAACTCGATTCGAAATTAATTTTAGTTATAATTCAAAATTTTCGACTCAAAATCTATAATTAAACTTGAAATTGGAAAAAAAATAAATTAAACCGTAATTTTAACTAGTTTTGGATTAATTTTGAGTTTTTAATTATTTGCTGATGTAATAACAATTTTACGTTATTCATAAAAATATAAAAATTTATTATGTATGTACCAAATCAACCAAAATTATAAACTACTACACCTAAAAATTCATAATCTAAATTTTATTCGATTCAACTTAAGACTCACCTAATCAATAATTTGACCGGTCTACGTGAACATTTCGATGCACAAAATACTAGAAGTTGTTGTCAATTTTGTCAAACTTTCTACCCCACTCGCACAATTAAACATTTAAAAAATGGAGTTAGTGGACTTGATGAGTTTTTAGTGCTGATTTTGCTTTATTTTTACGTAATCAGATTTGTTACCTTTTTTTCCCAATTCTTATAATTCGCCACCCTTTTTATTTTTTCGCCACCCCCTTAGTAAATTACTATATTGCCCTTGGTTTTTGAAAAAATTACAATTATGCCATTAAACCTAAAGTTTTCTACATAAACCACACTCACACTAAAAATTCTCTCACTACAACTAAAAACCAACATACAAAAGCAAAATTTGGGAGCAAAAATTAAGTTCAATCCGGGATTTATCAATCGAGGTAAGTTATTTTTAATTAAATTTAATCATCAAAAAAAAATAAATAAATAAATAGGAGTCGCCCAGATCTGGGTGACTCCAATTTTTTTTTTTTTTTTTTTTTATTTTTTCCGTATGTATTTTGTTAATTTTATTATTCTTAATTTAATTATTATTATTATTGTATTGTTATTTTTGTTAATATTAAATATATGTTAATGTTATTATTATTAATTTTATTATTATTATTGTGATTGTTAATTTTGTATTGTTAAATATATGTTAATGTTGTTATCATTAATTTTATTATTATTATTGTTATTGTTATTTTTATTTATTATTAAATATATGTTTATGTTTTGTTTTATAAATTATTAGTTTAAATTTGTATGTTGTAATGTTTATTTATTTTTTTTTTAGTAAGTGTATATATATGTTATTTATATTTTACGGAAAAAAAAAAAAAAAAAGAAAATGAGTCGCCCAGATCTGGGCGGCTGAACCCCGGTTCAGTCGCCTAATTTTAGGCGGCTGAACCGGGGTCCAGCCGCCTGGATCTGGGCGACTCATTTTCTTTTTTTTTTTTATTTTAATTTTTTGTATATTTTGGAGTAATAAATTTAAAAATTGAAATTAAAAAAAAAAACTGATTATTATATATATATATATATATATATATATATATATATATATATATATATATATATATATATATATATATATATATATATATATATTTTTTTTTTCCTTATATTTAGGAAAAATATATTTAAAGTTTGAAATATAAAAAAAAAACATGATTATTATTAATAATTTTATATATATTTTTTAATAAAATGTTAATATTGTACTTAATTTTGGAAAAAAAAAAGGTGATTATTATTAATAATTTTTTTGATTTTTTTTTAAAAAAAAGGTGATTATTATTATAAATATAATTTTTTTTTATGTTATTACTGTTATTGTGATAGTTAATAATAATTTAATTTTTTGTTGTTATATAATTGTTTATGTTTGTATTATTAATTAATTATTTTGTTTTTTATGTTATTTTTTTCCATATTTTATTTATGATTATTATGTTTTTAGAAATATTATTATTTATAATATTGAATGAAACCGTAAAAAATTGTAGAAAATGGCTGGTAATCAAGGAAAAGGAAAGGGTTTTTTTAGGCAATTGTTGAGAGGTAATAGTTCTAGGCCTACCTTACTCAGAGGGGACCCGCATGAGAGGGGGGTCACGGGTTCTGCTAGGAGGGCTAGGCAGGAAGAGGCGGCCAGACACAGTGAGGCCCAAAGGTCGAGTACGCTGAACCAAGTGCGTACTCATTTTGATGACCAGGCTGATAGCCTCCAGAGTAGTTGGGGGGTTTATAGTGATGATGATAATGATGCTGATGATGTTCAGTTCCAAGCTCCTGAGCCTGCCCCATTGGACTGGACTATAGTTCGTGGCCCCGACGGCAGATTTGCCCTTGGCGGCCCGAGTTCTTCCGCCGCATCTGAGCGTGCAGGAGGAAGTTTTGTCGATAATGAGCCGCCACGGGGCAGGCCCTCACAGTCCACTAACACGGACTGGTTAGTGACATCACCCAGCCCGGGGGGCCGACAGATACGCGACTGATCCCTAGCTATGGCGGGCACATAGCTAAACTTATTTATGACGGCTCCGAGCGTACGCCTCCGATTCTGGAGTGCCGTTTTAGGAAGAGACCGGTGGAGTCCATCATCGGACTGAGGGATATGTCCGATGAGCTAGTCGATTTTCTACCTTCCACTTCCCTCGGTCGACTACCGGTCATTATGCACCAGCACATCGACTCTGCTTTGATATCGGCGTTCGTCGAGAGGTGGCAGCCGGATACGAACACCTTTCACATGCCCTGGGGAGAGATGACGATTATGTTGCACGACGTGCAACGCATATTGGGCATTTCTATTGATGGTTCTCTGCCGGCTGAGCCTTCGGAGGCGGAGTGGGAGGTTGGTATCACCAATCTGGTCGGCGAGCCTCTGTCTGAGCTTCGACGTAAAGGTTCATTCACCAGCGGATGCATAAGCGTTGCTGAACTGATGCGACTGTGTCATAGGTCGCAGGCCTTGGATACCCAGACCACAGCGTACTACATGGCTGTCATCGGCTCTACCTTGTTGGCGGATAAGACCAGGACTGGCATGCGACCTCACCCGATAGTTGTCGTCAACGACGATGAACAGGACGTGGCCTGGGGTGCGGTGACCTTGGCGTTCTTGTACAGGCAGCTCGGAATGGCATCTAGGGCTGGTTGCAAGACCATTGCTGGATGCCTCACATTGCTCCAGACATGGATCTATGAGTACTTCTCCGCTTTCCGCCCTCATCCTCGCCGAGATGATGTGCCAAACATGACTAGGGCGGAGATGTGGATGCCGAAGAAAGTAGGTCGTGAGCTGGACAGGTTGATGGAGTTCCGCAAGGTTCTGGACTCAATAACAGAGACTCAGGTATTTTACATTACATTTTGTCATGCATGTTGTTTTTTATTTGTAGGAAATTTTTTTTTAACTTGGCCTGTATGCAGGTTGAATGGACTCCCTACAATTTTTCTGCTGCTGCGTTGCTGAATGAGCACCCACGCACCACAGTCATCGGGGGTATCACCTGCTTTGATGTTGTGGAGGTGTATTTGCCGGAGCGGGCATTGCGACAGATTGGGTTCGTGCAGTCTATTCCTCCAGCTCTTATTAGACCAGCCAAGGCTCGTCGTTCATAAAAAGTTGAACAAAATGATTTCGATTAACCCAAAGTATATGTATTAGTTTGTTTACACTTCTCGCGGCCTGTGCTTTTCTTAACGAAAGAATCAAACAGTTGTATTGCGGATTCCCGTCAGCAGCACCATAATAAGCAATGGCAATGTTAAGAAACGTTGCTGCAGAGTAGAAAGACATCGGTGCATCGAACCAGTGCATGAAAGGAGCAGGTCCATCGGTGTGTGAACCTACTCTGAATATTGACTCGTCTAGTGACTCCTGAGATAGATACAAAGTTAGGTATTGCGCTCTGTTCATTTGCATTTCCATACTCATAGCACGTCATAAAAGAGGCCATGCTTCCTCGCCTCCCAGCTCTGTGACGGCAATTGCTCTAAATCCACAGTTACCATCACCTAACACATCAATCCAGTCGAACAAATAAGGAGGAAGCATGAATGGGATGTAATCAGGCCATGGAAACAGTGAGAAATCACAACCTCCTGGATCATCTACAATAAATGTAAATTAAGTTAATATGCGTAAATAACAAATAATTAATGAAAAAAACTAAAAATTAAGTCAATTACCGGATAAGTTGAAACTGAACTTAATTCCTACTGAAGATTGCGTCTCTCGGCCACTAGATCTGCCACTTGATCTCCCGCGGGAAGAAGATCTAGACCCTCGACCACGAGAAGATGATCGGCTATATTCAAATGAACTTTTTCTCCTTCTCATGGTTTTACTAGTGCTTGGTCTTCCCTTTCTCGGTGGACTAGCGTAAGGCTCAGGTATATCCGCACCATCTGGGTGTAATTCATAATCAAGTACCTCAGCCATTCGGCGAACAAAAGCGAGATCAGATTTAAGGACTTCATCGACCAGAGATTCAAAGTACTCTTTGTCATTGGCGTTCGCGTTTCGTACTTCTTCATTGGGTTCGTCTCCTACCTCTGTGTACCTCAAAGTACTCCAGAATTCATGAATGTCATCCAAATACAAAGCACCATGTGATCCAATGGTCATTTGTAAATAACATGCACACGGCAATCCATGGGTTTTTTAAAGTACACAACCGCATTTGTTCAATGCAAAATCACCCAGTTCTAACATGCGGTTACACTCATTCTGGATCTGCTCCAAGGCATAGAGAGACACGTGGCGATAAAGAAGTCTAAAGAAATATTGTCGTAGCGTTCTTGGTACAGAAGTCATGGATTCCTGTAGTGATTGTCGGATTTTAGCTTGTTGATTTGTAATCTGTGCGTGCGCCCTTTTGAAAAAGGGTATCGAATGAGCTATTACCGCTACCAAGGTAATACTTAAAAGACGAGTGTTGGCTTTCCACTCTGCTGGTAGTATGGTTACCCAAGTGTAAACAATCATTCGTCCACGCACGCACAAATTTCTCTCTAAGTGGAATCCATGTTCCAGTCAAATACCGAACGACCCTTCGGTTCCTAACCGACCACGTACTGACGATCCCTTCCCATCTCTTTTCATATTCCCGGATTGTAGCACTTTCAACCAAGGGGTTCCATCTACTTTTCCTGAATAACTGCCCTTGTTGATTTTTCTTGCCGCCGCACAACTTGTCCACCATGTTCTCAACATCGTTGCCAATATGCCAGGTGCATAACAAATGACGTACATCTACATTAAACAAAACAGTGAACGTAATTAAGACATTATCAATAGATATAACCACAATAATGAACTCACATAGCGTTTTTACCTGGGAAGAGGTCACGAATAGCTGTAGATAAACCTTCGTCACGATCGGTTACAATGACGCTAGGAGTCTGAGCACTGCCAAAAATATCTCTCAATCCCTGCAGCACCCACGAGTACGACACAGCCGCCTCATCTCGCATCAAACAAAACGCAACCAAGAAGTTGTGATTTGTTGGCGTCATTCCGATCACTTCACATAGTGGCCACTTTGGTTTGTTCGTTTTGTACGTTGTATCTATCAGCACAACATACGGCCACGTACGTATCATTTGGATTGAAGTAGGATTTGCAATTAAAAGTCTGCTCAAGTGCCCGTCATTATCCAACTCTGTCCAGACCACATAATTATGTTCTGTGGCCATATGAAGACAGTGTTGAAGGGGAGTCCTGCCCTCCATTTCATCTCTCTTTATTGATTGCCTAATATTATATATCTGATTCATACTAGCATAAAAACCAGGAAAATTATCTCTAATAGAATTCATAATAAAGGCCGGTTGCACTAAGCTGTCGTATGTGCTCCCGAATATCTACATTAATCCTCGCCCTTACATGACCATCTCTGTACACCAAGAACGGGTGGTTATGTTTTCCCTTTTTACCAGGACACACCCTTACCATCCAAGGTCTTTCTCCTGGTTTACGACTACTTCCTACAATCATAAATTTACACCCACAACTCCTACTTTTAGAACCAGGTCGGGCAGCATTATCTACATTATCTACATCACCCCTAAGTTTACCATAGCGGTGACATCTTAAATAACAACTAACTCTGGAACGTCCTTCTTTCTTTTTATAAGAAGCACGTGTAAATTGAAAACCAATTGTTATTGCTATCGCATCGGCCCAACTATGTAACTCATCTATGGAGATAAATTCCCTATCCGTAACAAGGTGACCGGAGAAGTCTACGTTGTCTCCAAAGTTTTCAAACTCCTGCACATTTGAAATGATATAAATTAAGTACATTAATGACTACAATAATAATAATTGGATTAATAATAACAACAACAACAACAACAACAACAACAACAATAATAATAATAATAATAATAATAATAATAATAATAATTATAAGAATAATAATAATAATAATAATAATAATAATAATAATAATAATAATAATAATAAATAAATAAATAGATAACGATAAATCAAACTAATAATGACAATAACAATAACAATTTTAATAATAATAAAAACATTACGTTAATAAAAAAATTTAAAAACATTTAAAATAAATAAATAATGACAAGACAAATAATAACAATAATAATAATAGTAATAATAATGACAACAAATACAACAATAATAATAATAATTATAACAATAATAAATAAATAAATAATTAAATAAATAAATAAATTACGTAAATTAAAATATTAAAAAATTTAAAAAATAAAAATATCAACAATAAAAATTATAATAATGACAACAACAATAATAATAATAATAATAATAGTACTAACAATAATTATAATAATAATTTAAAAAAACATTAATACGTAAATAAAAAAAAAAAAATTAATAAACCAGTCGCACAAATCTGGGCGACTAACCCATGGTCCAGTCGCACAAAATTGGGCGACTGGACCATGGATCAGTCGCCCAGATTTGTGCGACTGGACCATGGGTTAGTCGCCCAGATTTGTGCGACTGAACCTTGGTTCAGTCGCCTAGATTTGTGCGACTTGTTTTTTTTTTTTTTTTTTTCGAACGACAGTTTTACGTACCGCATCCGACTCATAGTCGCTTTCGTTAGCCATATTCAACCAATTACGCCTTACAACTTCTTTAACACTTTTTAGAGAGATAGTACCAGTTTTTTAGAGAGATAGTACCGTGTTTGAATTCGTACTTCAAACGCATCTCAGAATTCGATATATATAGACAAATCATCCGCATTAAATTCTTAATAGTGTTATTAAGCGTGATTTACATTTATTAATTATGTTTTAACTCCAATGGCATTTTTGTAATTTTTTTAAATCCAGGGGCAATTAAGTAATTTTGGGGGGTGGCGAAAAAATGAAAAGGGGTGGCGAAAAATAGCAACACCCTTAATTTTTTGCATTAGCTTTTGAAGTTTTATATTTGATCTTGAGAATCAATGATTGATGAATACAAATTTTTTAATTGAAATAATTTTATGATAAGAACTTAACATTTCTATTGTATAATTGTGTTAGGTTTATCGTTTTTGTATGTGTAGTATGTTGAAGTTTATAATAATAATTTTATGGTGATTAATTATAGAAATAGATTAATTATATTGACATGTCTCATAGTTTGATAGTCTCATACAAGATGAGTTATTAATTCAATAAAAGTTGGAATCTTAAATAGTTATTTGCTAGTGATCTGGATCTGAATCTAAGACCACAAAAAACATAATAAATCCATATCTGAGTCTAGATTTAATTATACCCTACCAATGATCATCTCTACCTATTTGACACCATATTATTTCCCAAACAACACTCCATACTTACTCCTTACACTCCCAAATGTCTATGCATGAATATCAAAATTCAAGGCCCCATATACAACACATCCATCAATTAGTTTAAGAGAATTTACCCTCAACGAGGTTCTACATACCAATTATTAGCAACCATACAAGTTACAACATGATTGTTATTGAACTCATGTACCATAGTAAACATTATTCAAACAACATAGTAAAATAAGACTAATATGGACCCATACGTAAAGTTAGGCCTTAGGTGGTAGGTAATGCTGGAATAAAAACTTCAGATGTTGAAGCATCTTATCCTTTGGTGGACCCGCCTGTTTTACAAGAGGAACTTCACTTAGTGCCTTTATCCATGATGTTATTAAAGGAAACCGATCTGAAGGTAGAACCTCAACACCAAACAAATCTTTTGACATATCAGATGTTCCATAGTAAGCATACAACGTTATATCCAAGAATCCTGGCATTTCATCTTTGAAGGATGGGCATCCATTTGAAAACATCTCTTTTTTCAGTAATTCTTCAGCTATATCCAGTTTGTTCCAAAACTCTTTCAGTGTCTCCTCTGTTAGTTTACCTTCTGTCATCATTGTTTTTGCCAAACCTTCCGATATCTGCCCATTGTCTGTTAGTGTAAATAACATATTCTGGAACCTCAACCATCAGTTTAAGCTTGTGGTTGAGTTCGTTCTTTGACATGGTATCAGAGTCAACGTGATAAGAGGTCACAAGTTCGAATCTCAACCACCCTTCAAATTCAGGTGGAATATTTCGCACCATGTATGAGAAAAGCCTGTGTTGCATCCACACTTCTAGCCCAATGAACTCTCGTGTGAGAGGCGTGTTAGAGTATACAATATATATTTCCTAGAATCTCAACCGTCAATTTAAGTTTTTAGTTGATTTGGTTTATTGTCATAGTTTTTTCCATATCTTAACCATTTTAACTGTTTGTATTACTTAATTAATCTTAGTGATCTTAATTTTAACAATTTTTAATATTGATGGTGATCTCTACGCATTTTATACTAACTTTACTTTGTCACTTCTTTTATGTTAGTTTATAGTCCCACATCTTGCAATTATTTACATTCTAAACAATTCTAAAGATTATTGTTTCCATATATATTTTTATAATTACGTTATTTTAATAATTTTTTAATAGTATGATATATGAGAGCATTTTCAATATTAGATTTATATTTACATTTTTTAAAAATAGCTATTGATTATATTTTTCCAATAATTTTATTTTTTATTTTAAAAAATATTCTCATTAATCAACGTTTATCTATTATTACTCTCATAAAAAAGATTTTTTTTCTAATTTCTTCAAATTAAAGATGAAACATGGAAGATATTAAATAGAAAAAAAAAGGAGCACTTATTTTTAAGTCCAAAAATATAATTTACATAAATATACAACAAAAGTATTTTGTTACCCTAATAATATAAGCGGCTTCCGGTCAAATTTTGAAGTTATACAACTTAACCTTATTATTATTACTAATAAGACTAATAAAGATATTATTTTCACATGATCCTTTTTCGCAAAAATTATGTATAACTTCACATAAATAGTGCACAAGATTTAATAAGATCAGCTAATAAAAAGGAGAAAATAATAGTGATAATTTTACCTGTTGGAAGTAGGCGGCCCAAAAGCGATGCTTGGCCTTTTCATAGGGATCCTTAGGAAGCAAATACGGGGCAGCAGGCCAAGCCTCGTCGATATATTCAAGAATGACAGAAGACTCAGAAATAGGACGGCCATTGTGAACAAGTACTGGAACTTTCTTATACACTGGATTGTATTGCAGCAGCAACTCACTTTTGTTGTCAAGATCTTCCTCTATATAATCATATTTTATGCCCTTAATTTGGAGACCAAGTTTTACTCTCAAAACAAAGGGACTTGCCCACATACCATGTAGCTTTACTGAGCTCTCCTCAGCCATTTTTTGAGCTGGTTTTACTCTGTTTCGTCCTTCAATTAGAATATGTAGTACTCAATTTTCGTCTGTAGACTTTTTCTGTTGCTTATGTGTGTTTTCAGTGGAAGAGGACAAATGCTCTACGCCTCTACGTAACTTTGTTCGGCTCAAAGTTAGAAAAAGTCTTTATTTCTGGAAATATTGGTTAATTAAGTAGACGCTTAAAAAATTCAATTTATAGTTAGTTATTTAATCTATTAAAAAATTATGGTACGTTTAAGCTACATCTATAATAATAGTTATAATATATTCGGCTTGTCTATGTTATGTACCAAATATCCATTAAAATTCAGAATCAACTTTCTATAAAAAGAATCCATTTCATTTAATTTGCTTAAAATCTATTTTATTTAATTTACCTAACACTAACATTTTAATTTTTAAAGTTCTAGTCAAATTTGTCGTACAACAAACAATTCCACTACAAAAATTGGGAGCTAGTGAGCTTGAAGAGATTTTAATGTGGATAATAAGTTGATTTATGCATTATGTTATGTTTACTTGAACACTTTCTTACAACCGCCTTTAGTAAGTTCTTTTGGCAAATCAAATGAAACAAATTGTCTCTTTGGATGAAAATATTTAAGAATGATAGATGACACTGCAAATAGGTTGCCATTGTGGACAAGAACATAACTTTAGAGGTATAATTCTCACCACAATTTCAATTGCTCATAATTTGAAAATAAAATTCGATTCATTAGATTTATTTATTAATTAAAGTTAAAGTATGATTGAAAAATTTCAAACTTAATTATAAGGTTTGGCTGTTTAGTAGTAGAAAAGCCAATCATCATAATTGTACAAAGTATGATTAAAATGCAAAAAAAAAAAAAGAAAAGAAAAAGACTTCCAAATAATTTTATTTTTTGATATAAAATTAGTAAATATTTGTTATCATCAAAAATCTCAAACTCAATATTAAAGTGTTACATATTTTTATTTGATTAAATTTATTATACTACTTTGCTACAAAGCCAACCACCATAAAATTACAGGAGTAAATGATTTAATCTTTTTTTTTATTAAATGGTTAGCTTTAAAGTCAACCATTATAGAATCACCAGAAAATCTATTCACATTATTATATTTCAACAGTAAATCATTGTTGTTCATAAGATTTTCACCATTTAATTTTCTAATACTAGCTATGGGACCGCGTGCTACGCACGTGTCTTTCAAGTTACACTATTAAATTTAATTATGATATTTTATACATTTCTATTGATAATAATACAAATGAAAATATTAAAATGCTAATATGTTGCAAAGGTATGGCGGATTCAAGTATTGAGGATTTATAAAATAAGTAAATATTTTTTTTATATAACAGTTGATTGAAATAAAAAAAAAAGATAGGAGACTTGCTAATAGTAACAATGACTATTCAATATGCTAAAATTCAACAAACAATAAGAATTAATATAAAATGTGCATTAGAACATCTTGCACCTTTTTTTGAGTATTTTTTTTAATTTGTTTATACATGTATCTTCTATTCAATTGAGAATTCATTTACAAAGATTAACACCAACAATGAATTCCAAGAGCACTACTGATCTCTTTGCCTAACTATAGCTTCTCTTTACAATATTCCTTCAAGTCTGACAAAATCCTAAATTTTCATTAAAAAATAAAACAAAAATCTTGATGTTCATCCGAAAAATTAACTCAAAAATCCCTATTTTTTCATCCCAAAAACAAAATGAAAATAACCTTGATTTTTCATTCTAAAAAAACAAAAACCCTATATTTTTATTCAAAAATTAAAAAAAAAAAAAAAAAAAACCTAGTTTGCAATCTAAAAACCAAATTTAAAAAAAAAACTTGAATGTGCATCATCAAAATTAGATTCCTTTATAAATTGCAATGAATAAAGAAAGAGAAGGTCTTAGTAAATAAATCAAAATCAAAATTATCAGTTATTTCTGAGGTTAATAAAGTGTGGTAGGCTTTGATAGGGTGAGAGTTTTGTTATTTTAATTTATCTTTTTTGATTTTACTTATTTTATTATTATATATATTTTTTGTCTTTTTGTAGTGATTTACAAATCACGGTTATTAATTAGAAATTTTTGATGAAGAAATATACGTAAATCATAAGAATCCAAACAACAAAACGAAACTAACCTTGAGAAAATAGAGTAGAATTAATGATTCATAGTAAAAAAATTCAAAAAACTAACCTTAATAACTATTGAAGAAAATAAGAACAAGACAAAGATATAAAATTAAAGAAAATTAGGTTTTGAGCGAAAATATGTATAATGTGAAATACAAAACAAAATACATGTCCACATGTGTGATAATGTGGCTAAAACCTTTAGCCACATTTTATAGATAATAGATAGATATGAGATTTGAAATATGTATTGATATAAGTATTTCATAAAAATAATTTATTAATTTTACATTTACCTCCAGGCTCCAAGTTCGCTTTCAAAACAAAAGGAGTTGCCCACATTTCATGTAACTTTACTGAACTTTCTTGGTTCATGACTTTTGTGCAATTTCCTTTGTGACTTGTGAGTTGTGTTTGTTTATGTTTCTATTTAAGTAACTTTTCCTGTAAATTTCTTGGCCCTTTCTTGCACATCATCATCATCCAATTCAGTATATTCCGCTCTTATAAAGCTAAGGCCAAATTAGGACAAGTCCAAATTATTGGAACATAGTAAAATTGTTGGATGAGTCCATAAATTCAAAATTTTTCGATTTTGGATAAGCAAGACTTGTTGCACAAGATCAAAATCATGTTGATACCAGTAAAATTGTTGGAACATAGTAAATATCGTGATCTAAATTCATGCTCTTAATATTGGCTTATATCCTAGATGAATTCAATTGTTATAAACGCATTTGACAAAAATCAAAACGAAATTTGTCAAAATACGCACACATTATCCTTAAAAGTTTTCTTACATGTAAAACTTTATACTTTCCATTGCAATGGATATATAACTCCCGAGTATGCTTTGACAGGGTGTTTCTCAATCATGTCAGACGTATATAGCTTTGGTGTTATAACATTGGAGGTAATAAGTGGTCACATATGTAATTCAGTTGCCTACCCTTACCACGAAGAAAGTTTTATGCATACGCGTAAGTTCATACTTTATATTACATCATAAACTAAGAAATTAAACTCCAATTACTTGCGTCTTATGACTGAGATTCTAAATTGATAATTTTGTAGGCATGGAATCTATGGAAGGGCAATGCAACTTTAGACTTGGTCGATCCTAGACTTGATAGTAATTTCTCTAGAGATGATATGGAATGATGCATACATATCGGGTTGCATTGTATCCAAGAAGATGCGAGCAAGAGACCAACAATGGCTACTATTGTCTACGCGCTTAATGGCCACCAAGTAGCTCTCTCGGAACCAGAAGCACCCTTGGTTGGTCCATCAACCAACGAAAAATTTTCAAATGATGATTACATAACAGAAATCTACCCTCGATAGAGCAAGAAGTTGGGTATTTGCACGTCATTTATGGCCTTGGGAAGTGAATGTTATTGGGAAAACCATCTCCTTATTCAAACACTTCGATGCTTCATCCAGAATACGAGTGGGCGAGACATTCATGTTTATAAGTGTACAAAATCAACTAAGATATATGAGTTATATGTTACACAATACAACATGAAGCATAGCATTTGTAATCCAATGACGTGAGTTATAGTGTTCAGGCTTAGATTCCCTGTTATATATGTTAAGAGCCGTTTCTGAAGGTAGTTTCAAAAAATAAACACCTAAGGACCAGCTCATAAAGGGGCCTAAATTGAATTAATCATTATAATTAATAATTGGTATTTGCACAAGTAACTTTTAGCATACATCGAACTTGCAACATTATATTTTGCAGTTAAGCGCATGATTATTAAACTATATAATTGGAGAAAAAATAACTGAAATTTTACTTATCTAAGGGCCTTTTTTATTTTTCTCCTAAGGCTTAAAAATTATCAGAATCGGCACTATATATGTTGTGTAGTTCTTTCAGTGCAACTGTCTCGGTTACCCCATATGCTTCAAGTAACATTCAAAAATCACGGGAACATAAACCATGTTTTTCATAATTATAAATTTATGCTCCAATCATTAAATTAAGTAATGGTAAACTACAAATTGAACGCCCATTATACTTTTTTTTTTCTGAAAGAGAAAGCCAATTATACTAATGCTTAACTTATTAGCTTATAATAATCTATGAAGCATCGATAGGTATCGATGCATGTCTCATAAACTCATTAAAAGGTAGGTTCGGCTTGAGAACGTATAAAATTGGTTTGATGAACTAGAAGTTAATGTAGGAAAAAAGTTGAAAAATTGTATTATTCTCAGTAATATTTTCGGTATTTATTAGTTAACAGCTTCCATGAATATTGTACGGGATTTTCTCATTGAATTTTTTAAAATGAACCCCATATTATTTTGTCTAGGTTCAAAGAAGCAAGTGTGGAAAATAGTAGCCTTGCCACTCGAATCAGACTTCTCACTACAAAATACAGCTAGTACGGGCACACATGTCTCAAACAACTTGTAACATAGACAAATACAGTCTTTAAAATGAACCCCGTTGCTTTTGTCATTGTTACAATCCTTGTGAAAAAAAAACAAAAAAAAGAGAGAAAAGTGGGCAAAAAATAAATGAGAATTAAAAAAGAGTGGAGTATATATATATATATATATATATATATATATATATATATATATATATATATATATATATATATATATATATATATATATATATATATATATATATCAAACTCTATTAAACTGACTAAAAATAAAAATGCAGCAAAAGTGATGGGGTAAGGAAGTAATTGGTAGAAGAAAAGTCATGGAGCTCTATTAAGACACCACCCTCGTAACATATTTAAACTATTTTGTTAAGTTGAAGAGAAATGAAAAAATAAAGGAAAAATTACCCTGAATAATACGAACTTTCACTGATTTTCCTACAATAATACGAACTTTCAATTAACCGTGAATAATACGAACTTTAATACATATTTCTCGTTAGCATACTTGACCGGTTCTTTACCTGGAGAAACGGTAAATTCCCCATTTCTTCATTATGCTAACGGGAAATATGTATCAAAGTTCGTATTTTATTCATAATTAATTGAAAGTTCGTATTATTGTAGAAAAATCAGTGAAAGTTCGTATTATTCAGGGTAATTTTTCTTACTTAGTTTTATCAGCCAAAAAAAAATTTTAAAGGAATGAGTAAGTTTACCGATAACAGGTAAAATGGTATGCCAGCGGGAAATATGTATCAAAGTTCGTATAATTCATGGTTAATTGAAAGTTCGTATTATTGTAGGAAAATCAGTGAAAGTTCGTATTATTCAGGGTAATTTTTCCAAAAATAAAAGAAAATAAATTTAGAGAAAGATTGAGTTTGAGGACAGATAATACAAGTTCATGTCAACGAGAGAAAGATTTAACAAATTTATCAAGACAAACAATAATTATCGAGGGATACCCGACCAAGAAATTAGCCGGTCAATTTGCAATACTCTGAAAATAACCTCGTCTTATCTTATTAATTCCAAGTGTATGTATCCTTATCATCTCAATAAATTGATTGGTGACATATCTTTGTGCATATGTTTACTTCCTTAGATTGCCAAGTCAAGAGATACTAAATCGTGGGGTTTAAAGGAGGGCCATTGCATAGTCGTTGGTGGGATTATTGCATATGATAATTAACACAAAGTATTGATCGTAAAGGAGCATGTGACACAAACTATGCACCTAACCATAGCAAATATTTGTCATAGTGATGTTCCAGGACAGCGAGTTGTGTCCGAAACTTCTCAGAACAGTGATGTTGTAGTGATGCTGCTAGCATTGTATAGAGGCTAACTCGGCTTGTCATCAGGTCCCCTCATCGGTGTCCTCTTCGTACTCACTGACAGCATTCCTCAAATAACACTACTGACGACAGTTACCTTATTTAAATTTTATTTAAGGCCTTACATTGTGCAAACAAAGTGTTAATGAGAGACTTTTATTAGTCTTAAATAGTCAAATGTAATTTCTTGGATTGGTACAAGATGCATTCAAGACTTGGGCATTATTGATGACTTATCGGAAATGTGACTATCGCTAGGACGCTAGGTTTTTGAGTTGTAGTGTAGTGTCTTGTGACTGAGATATTTTAAATGCTTAGCAAGTCTTCCCTCCACTAAATTGCACCATCCACCTACACATGGTTTTCTCAGCACCTAACAACCTGAACCACTGTTACTCATGACTGTCCTTGTGGACATAGACCATCGCATGGCTCGACATTAGAAGTATTCCTCCTCTTCAACTGATAGCAACTCTATTAGAGAGGAGCGAGGTCATAAAATCTAACTTCGGGTCAACCATGCGCCAATAAAGAAATAACGCCAAAACAAGTTTATGTAATGTTAATTGCTAGTACTTTACAACTGTTCGTAAATTATAAAAGCTTTGCTCAATTAACTTTTGGAACTTTTTTGTTATTGGACTTTTGAAACATACCATAGGACAAAAAAGTATAAACTTCATGAAATGAATATGTTCAAGACAAAATCATACCAGACTAAGTATATGTTTTCATATGATCAATATTGCAGAAGGGTCGTAAACAGGAAAACAAAACTCATCCATTTAAGATGCAAACAAGTACCTCGCAGTAGTAAACACAAGTGCATACCTTAAAAGATTCTTCCTAAGTCATCATCTGCCAGTGAAAGTAAATTTAATCTGAATAAACTACGACCAAAAAAATATGCTTTCATAGACATTTTACTTTGAAGACTGCTTTTCCTTTGCCTTTTGAATCTTCAATACCTTCTTCACAATCTTATGCTCTTCAACCAAGAAAACGCGGATGATTCTGAGGAGGGAAAAGGCACAAGAAGTTCGCATCAGAAAAGGCACAGAATAATGATGTAGAAAGTAGAAAACAATACAAAGAGAGGTAGGAGCAAACCTTTCACGCACAGCACCGCCAGCTAGAACATCTCCATAAGGACAATTGACAGTGCGCCTGTTCCTAGGTAACCTGCTTCTCTTGTACTCTGTGGGCCTCAAATGAGGAATCTGTAAAAAAAATAATGCCAAATAAAATACAATATACAGTCCATGTAATGCATTTACAAAAAGATTATGCACATATCATCAAACTAAGCATAAAACAAACATGCAAACTCATTCAAATTTAGAAACATCTAATTTCCCTAATATCACCTACAAAATGTATTATTTTGTTGAACCTATGTCTAATAAAAGATCTATAAACACCAGCTTAAAAAAACAGTTCTTAATATTGTGCAGTAAGGATTTGCTGGAAAAAGAACAGGATCATAGGATAACACTCGCTACAGAGGAATCAATAATAAACGTTTGTATTGGAGCGATTGAGCCTGAACAAAAGATTCAAATGAGTGTTAAGTATTGGAGATGGGATAAGATAGTCACTAGCACTAGCTTTTTAGGTTGAAAATTAGAAGAGTTAGGAAATACAGGAGGGCTTGTATCTCTTATCCAACATCAATTTAGGGTTAAACTAAGGCTAGAGAAACAAGGAATCCAATTTAATTCCCATGTTTAACAAAATCTTTTAAAAAATTCAGTATTAGGAAAGAAAACTCAAGTTTAGTTCTCATATGTCCCTTCACTTTATTTCCATTCCACAATGAATCCTTTAACATTGCTGTCCGGACACAATATAATTCTCAGGAGTACATTCTGCGACAAGGTGAAAAAATTGGCACAACATTCATCATAAACCAACTACAGCTCAAGACTGTCAACCAAAACGAACAGACATAGTTTAACATAAATTCAAAGAAAGCGTTATTAATACCAAAATCATGAAAATTCCGTACTTCAACATCATATATCCAAAATAATGCACCTTAGAATACATACTGAGGATGCCAATTCATGTAGAATGTCACTCGGTATGCCAAATCATTCATAGGTGAATAGGTGGTTGAGCAAGTTGTTAATGCTTTAGACAGGTTGTAATCTGTTAGTATATCTTGTACTAGTAAAGATTTGTTTTCAACTTTTCTCTTCTATATAATCCACAATTGTGCTAGCCACATAATTAAGTGTAAGAATCATAATGCAGCAAAAAAAGTGTTTCACTCTAACCATTGTGTAAATTTTTACATTTGCACTGTGTTTTGCTGCACATGTCAGTCATATGACTTGTTTCTACATGGTATCAAACACCTCGTCCTTATCTTTTCTTTCAGGATTGAAAGTTAATCATCGTTTTTCTCTTTTTGCCATTCTCTTCGGTTTTCTGTTCTTGAAAAAATGGTGAACCAAGCCTCTAATGGTGTTAGTGTTACTCATCTTAATCCCACTTCTAACCGAACCAATGTTCACTATCTTCACCACTCCAATAGTACGAAGAGGTGGAATTCATTACTTAGGTTTTCAAATTCAAAAAACAAGGACCATTACGATACCCTTATCAATCAAGAACAAAGTTGATTTTGTGGGCGGCAGAAGGAAGTATCCATGGGTAAGTTCTACAAATCTAATCAAAAGGCATGGGAGAGGGTTAATGATGTAGTTACAGGGTGGTATGTGAAAAGTAGTGAGTGGATAGTAGCTGCTACTAATCAAGCAACACAATTCGTCAATTCAACAAAGCAACAATGTCATTAACAAACACAAGCAATACTATTCACCCTCAAAACATTGATATCATTGTAAAATATAGACAATTATTTTATCACCACTCTATCCAAGACTAAATCCATCAATTTAACCTCACTAACAAAAAATCCATTTACATCCAAAGAGCAATGCAATGCAATTATCTTATCACTTCAATTGGCAAGCATAAAATGTAGATTGCAAAATAATTATCATAATTCAAAAATGTATTATACAACTAACAACATACATGAAAATAAAATCAAAAAATGACATTCTAAATATAAATAATAAAACACAAGAAAGTAAACATACTCCTTGTATTCTTTTTCCAGTGACAGGGAACTTTGAAACACTTGCTCTCTTCTTGGTGCTCTGGTAAACCAACTTTCCTCCTTATAACATTAAAATAAACGGCCATTATAATCAAAACCCAGAATTGAGTTCAAAATATCCACAAAGAAAATGTGATTAATTTCAAAGGATTAAGCTTTGATTAGTAAAAAATGACTTAATTAATTACAAAAGAAAAATGAGAAAGAATAGTTAGAAGAAGAAAAAAGGAGAGTAGCAGGAGTTTTGACGATGCGATGTTGGTTGGATTTGGTGGCATAGTTATGCCGTTTATTATAAGTCAAACGCTGCACCATTTTCGACCCTATGAAGCTTTTTCTCTCTCTTTTATGTCCTCTTTTCTTAGTTTTCCCCTCTTTCACACTTGAACCGTACGCGTTATTGTATTCACTCGCTTCTTTTAGACGACCCGATTTCGCCACATACACTTGTCAAACGGTGAAGGTTGACGGTGGGTACGACCGTATGAGGTATTAACCACATATATTCACTTGTCACACTTTATAATTGTCGTATCGTAATATACGGATTTCTTAATGTAAATATTTATAAAAAATTAGATTTTCAAAACAACGACAAAAATATATGTTAATCTTATAAATTTAATTTTTTAATTTAAAGTGTAATATATATAATTGATTTAATCCAAACTCAAATACGTCCTCCGCGCTTCAGGAAAAAAATGATAATATATGTTCGTTGACTTTATCAATAATTTCGTTTGTTGGTGCTAGTATTGTCCTCTCTTTATTGTACGAATTATTCTTTTTATTTCTTTTGCTATTAAAATAGAAATCATTAAAGGTACGGTGAAATCTATAAAACAACGATTTTGTTTAGTGATTCGTTTCATCTAAATAAATATAAATTTTCTTTAAATACAATTTTGTCTCAGCCAATAAATAATTGTTACCCAATAAATATAAATTTCTCAAATTCAATATTATTTATTATATCAATCAGAAAAACAATCTCTGCACATTTGTCTCAGCCAATAAATAATTGTTATCCAATAAATACAATTTTGCCTCAAACAATAATTAGGAACAAATATGGCAATCATCTATTAAAACTGAAAATTAATTATACTACAAAATTAAAATTTTGTTTAAGATAATCAAAGCTTTTGTGTTTTGAAATGCTAATAATATTTTTCTAAGACTTCAAGCAAATTATACTGTTGTTTATTTTATTATAATTATTTTGAAGATTCTATGCAAATTATTTTGTGATTTGTTATGTTATTTAGTATATTATAAAATGATTTTAATTAATGCAAGTGTTTATCAATTATCAATCAATTTATGTAAATTTGTCTCATCCAGTAAATATTAATCAACAAAATAATTAAGGTAAATTTGTCTCGAATCTCAATCAGTAAGAAAGGAAATACAAATGGCAATAAAAATTTCAAAGTGCAAGTTTTTTTTATTGCAAAAATTATAGTCAATTGTCCTTCAATCTGTGTGAAACTATGTTAGACAATAAATTTCAAACAATGTAAAATCTCTACTAATAAATATTCAACCAATAAAAAATTACACATGATAACATTTTGTTAAACTGCCATTTGTTAATTTACATCAAAATTATTAGTTTGTATGATTACTTTATATCAATTAAAAATTTTAAATATTGAAGATATTAATTTTATCTTATTAAATTGTATGGTTAAGTAAAGTTAAATATACAATGAAATTTGTAAGAAAATGCAATTGTGAACATTGACTGGATGTGTGGTGGGTAGAAAGTGGGTATATCCATATTCATGATGGTTATACATAGTTGGTCGGTGTGTTTGAATGTATACCTAGGTGGCTAGATATGGATATAAAAATTCACAAATTCTTAAATGAGATGATGAGATTATCTTTATTGGATTGACCCATGTACATTTAGTGTATTAAAGTGATCACTTATAATTTTAAAGTGATCAATAATGAACTAATTATATGAGTTCGTCTTATTGTAAGACTATCTCATACAAGATGGACGGGCTGATGAAAATTTTACATACCATGATTTGTGAGCAAGTTGCGGGTATGAAAATTTGAAGTGGGTTTAGATATGAGTATGAAAAGGGTATACAACATTAGTCTGCCCATTTCTTCATAGGCTATTGTATGTGTTGGGTTATTTAACCTATATATGAATGCGTATTTTATAGTGAGATCGTGTCATATAAAAAATATTATTTTGACAATTGGGTACGCTCATATATGATACATTTGTACTACCTCCACCCAAACAAAAGTGTCTCATTTATTTATTTATTTATTTTTTGTTGCTTTTGGTCTATTAATATTATGACTATCTATTAAAGATTAATAAATATATATGACTATCTATCTATTAAAAATAAAATATGAAGTATCCCTTGGATAAATAGACATAATATACTTTTTTATCTCAATAAATTTGTCTCATTTTTATTTTAGTCTATCCTAATAAATTTGCAAAATTTCTAAATTTGTGATGACCCTACCAAAGCTATCAAGATCAAAATTCACATGGATTAGATCGAAGCAGTGTGATCAAATCAAGGGATCGGAAGATCCTACAAATAAAATTAAAAATGTTTAATTATACTCCCTCCTATTCATAGAGAATGAAATATTTTTTTATTGGACCAATTCACTTAAAATGACTCATTTCTATTTTTGTCATTATTTTACACTTTTACCCTTACTGCAACAATACAATAACACATAAATATCAATACTCTTTATGAAAAAAGAGAGTTTTCTACCAACTTTTAAGTGGTTCTCCATCCTTCTTTGATTTTGGTGTAAAACCCAAATGTCACATTTTCTATGAATAGAAGGGAGTATAGTATATATTACCTAATCATAATTATTCATTTTCAGAGCTTAAATTTGTGAATGATAGTTTCTTTGACTTCATTTTTTAGATTGAAATAGAAAAACTTACAATAATTAGTTATGTGATGAAAATTAGTCAAAGATAGTGCTCCCTCCATTCTCTAATGGTTTTCTCATTTAGAATATTTCACTTTAAAGAGAGAACTTTGACTACGATTTTTGAGAAATATATTGAAGAAATAATGTATTGATCATTTGAGATCTCATTAAATTCGTCTTAATGTATACTCCCTTCGTTCTCTTTTATTTGTCCACTTTACCTTTTGCACGCATTTTTTAGCAAATTTTACGCCTTAATATCTCTAAATACTCATCATAAGAAATTATATATTAAAAAACTTTACATCAAGACAAATCTAACAAGATCTCACATAAATATATCTTATCTACAATATATACTTCCAAAATCTAATTTGAATTTCTCTCTCTTAAAGTGGACAAATCTTGTTAAGAATACTACATATACCATTGAACATATCACATAAATTCCTTCTTTACCCTTAGTCTTCTTTTGTCAATATTGTATATATATCCCTCCTTCCTCGGTTTTTGTTTTTCTTAGTAATGTACATTCTCTTTTATCATAATTTGAGAGGTAGTTTTATTCGGTTTTGTTCTTTTCTAACATGGTATCAGCTGGAACGATCTCCAATTTCAATTTTATATCCCTTCGCCACTGCTGCTTCCATTAGCTCTGTCAGTTTTCATCAACATTGCTGTTCCTCTTCAATTCCATCTGTTTTCTTCTTCATCAGGAAAGTTTCTGATTTTAATTCTTTTACTTCTTTCCATCTTCGTCTTTTATGATTCTTGATTTTTTTTCTTTCTTTCTCTAGTTTTTTCTTCATCTTGGTTTTGGTTTTGATATCTGTTATCTGTTATCTTTGGTTTTGATTTTTATTCTTGTCGGTTTCGATTTTCTTTCTTTTTGCTTGTCAAATCTGTTTCCCTTCATCTTCGTTTCGTTCTTAATTTTTTATCAACCCTAATTTTTTTAGATTTGAAGTTGCTTCATCTGATTTTCTTTTAATTTCGATTTGACGTTGTTATCTGTTGTTCTTCGTTTTTCCCCTTTTTTCCCTTTCCTTCATCATCATGTCTACTGATTCTATAAACGATTTCACATCCAACAATTTCAATTCTCGAACCCTAGATCTCACTACTGATCCTAGCACCGTTTTCTATATTCATCCATCTGACACTACTGCTCAATCTTTCGTATCTGAAAAATTTGAAGGGCAAAATTTTATCACCTGAAAATCTTCTATGATCATTGGTCTTTCTACAAAAAATAAAATGTGTTTTGTTGATGGCTCCTCTCACAAACCATCGCCCACTGCTCCTACATATCAAGCATGGATTCGATGTAATGACATGATCAGAGGATGGATTCTCAAATCTTTGAGTCCTATCATTGCCAAAAGTGTCTTCTTTTTCAAGACTGCTCAAGAAATGTGGCAAAATCTTGAAGAACGATATGGACATACTAGTTCCACACAACTTTTTGCAATCCAAGAAGAAATAGCCAATATACAGCAAGACAATGATGATATAGCTGTTTTCTATGCAAAAATCAAAGTTCTTTGGGATGAATTAGATGAGGTCAGCCCTTTGCCAACTTGTGAATGCCTCCGTTGTACATGCAACCTAACATCAAAATTTCTTAAGGTTCTTCAAGAACAACGTCTTATGCAATTCTTGATGAAATTAAAAGATGAATACAGACAAATTCGAAGCAATATCATCATGATGAACCCTCTGCCCACCATTACAGAAGCATACAAAATGGTTCTACAAGAGCAACACCATACCTCTATCACCCAGCATAAACCTCATTCTGAACCCCTTGCCTTTGCTGCTGACAGATTTCTACCTCCACATATTCCATCAAATACATCATATACCAACAAAGGTAGATACATCCCAAATAAAGGAATATTGAATAAATACAAAGGAGTCTCTACAAGGAATTCTACTTTACATTGTGATCATTACCACTGTATTGGACACACTATTGATAGATGTTATAAGCTTCATGGATACCCTAAAGAGCATAGGTCTCAAAGTCAGCAAAGTTTGCACATCATTCCCAACTACAAATACAAGATGAGGTACCTTCTCCTACAAGGACTGATGATATGGTACATACTCATTTCACCAAAGAACAATACTCACAACTTCTCAGCCTCATTAACAAACAACATTCTGAAGCTCATTCAACAACACATAACGATTCAGATCAAAATCAACACAATGCCTTCCTTGCAGGTACCATTTGTCTCTTATCTCATACTGATAATGATTGGATTATTGATAGTGGAGCTACTGATCATTTTTGTTCCAACCTCCAAATGTTTCACACATACAAAAATATTGAAAATCAACACACATTCATTACCATCCCTAATGGAAAAAAAATACAAGTCACCCACATTGGCACTATTTCCTTAACCAACACTCTTCACCTACAAGATGTTTTATATGTTCCAGACTTTCAATTCAACCTTATTTCTGTTCACAAACTTTGCCACAATCTGAATTGTACCATCACTTTTAATAATCAAAATTGTTTCTTACAGGGTCCTACCCTTCCCAAGAAGATAGTTCTTGGTAAATTGAAATCTGAACTTTATTATGCAAAAGAAGATTTCTCCAGTGATTTTCAACAGTCCACCCTTCCCATTTCTTCTGCTGGCACTGTCACTTCTCATTCAAGCATCTACACACAACAAGCTAAACTATGGCACTTAAGGCTGGGTCACCTACCTTTTTCCAAGCTTTCACATGTTCTTCCTTTCTTTAAGGATCAACCAAAATACATTGATACTATATGCCAAATATGCCCTGCATCCAAACAATGCAGATTACCTTTTCCTACAAGTGAAATAAAAAGTACTAAACCTTTTCATTTACTTCATATTGATGTATGGGGACCTTACAAACATGCTACCCCAAGCAAATGTACTTTTTTCATTACTATAGTTGATGATTTTACAAGATATACATGGATTCACTTACTTCAACATAAATCTGATTCTATTCATGTCATACATAAATTTATTGCATACATTGAAAATCAATTTAACAGCAATGTTCACATTATCAGAACAGATAATGCCAAAGAATTATGTGAAGGTCCCTTTAAAGAATTTTTTTATAAAAAAAGAATTACTCACCATACTAGCTGCACTGATACTCCACAACAAAATGGTGTTGTTGAACGTAAACACAGACACTTATTAAACACTGCAAGAGCCTTATCTTTTCAGGCCAACCTTCCTCCCACCTATTGGGGAGACTCATTAATGTGTGCTACATATCTTATCAATAGAATGCCTCTATCTGTTCTTAAACATAAATCCCCTTATGAATTATTACATCAATCCCCTCCTGTGCTTGATCATCTTAGAACTTTTGGTTGTTTATGTTATGTTTCTACATCTAAAGTCCACAGATCAAAATTTGATCCCAGGGCTAATGCTTGTGTTTTCTTGGGATATTCTTTAACACAAAAAGGCTACAAGGTTTTGAACTTACTCAACAATAAAATATTTGTTAGCAGAGATGTAATCTTCCATGAAAAACATTTCCCTTACCATAATCAATCCAGCACCAACAATCCTCAGAAACCTTTTCAATTCTTCCTCCCTGCTGAAACATCAAACTTTCAATCCCTTAACAACATCACTGATGACCCTTATCCAACCCTTTCCATTCCTCCCTTACAAACACCCAATTCAAGTTCTCCCAATATCCTCCCTACTAGCCCTGCTCAACAACATGAACAACAACCTATTGCCTGCAATGCTCCCATTCCTCCCAGAACATCCACAAGAATCTCCCACCCCCCATCTTATTTAAATGATTATGTATGTTCCAATATGATTTCTGACATTTCTGATCAACATTGGTGTAATTTGGTTACTTTGGACAACATACCTACAAACAGTAAGTCTATTGTTTATGCTACATCACACATTCCTGAACCCACATCATACAAACAAGCATGTACAGACAGCAGGTGGATACAGGCCATGAATGATGAAATCACAGCCCTAAAAATAAACAATACTTGGTCATTAGTTGATCTTCCACCAGGTAAGAAGCCCATAGGATGTAAATGGGTCTATAAAATCAAAGTTAAAGCTGATGGAGACATTGAACGCTTCAAAGCCAGGTTAGTTGCAAGAGGTTACACACAAACACATGGTGTGGACTATGATGAGACATTTTCTCCTGTTGTCAAACTATCAACCATAAGAACTCTAATTGCTGTTGCTGCTACTAAAGGTTGGTCCCTCTATCAATTAGATGTCAATAATGCCTTTTTACATGGTGAACTTCATGAGGAAGTCTATATGAAACTCCCACCAGGTATTCCTAATCCCCTTAACAAAGTATGCCAATTACACAAATCTATATATGGTTTAAAACAATCATCAAGACAATGGTTTGCTAAACTTCACAATGAATTACTTCTCCAAGGTTTTAGACAATCAAGAAATGATTATTCTTTGTTTATTCAAAACACTGCTTCTTCCCTAACTATAGTTGCTGTTTATGTTGATGACATTATACTCACAGGTAATGACCAAACAATCATCACTCAGCTTAAAGATCATCTACATAATGTCTTCAACATCAAGGATTTAGGAAGATTACATTACTTCCTTGGCATTGAAGTGTCCTATGTTCCTCAAGGCATCATTCTGACTCAACATAAATACACTAAGGACATCCTCCAAGCAAGTGAGTTGACTGAATTCAAGACTGCTGTTACTCCTCTACCACAAAATATGAAGTTAAGCTCCTTTGAAGGCACTCTCCTTGCTGATCCCCTCTATTATAGAAGCATGGTGGGAAAGTTGAATTTTCTCACTAATACTAGACCTGACCTGGCATACTCTGTTCAACACCTAAGCCAGTTCATGCAACATCCCAGAGACACTCATCTCCAGGCTCTTCATCACATTCTAGGCTACGTTGCTCATACCTCTGCACAAGGTATCCTCATGAATGGCGCTGAAAAACTCACCCTACAAGCCTTCTGTGATTCTGATTGGGCATCATGCCCTGATTCAAGGAAATCTGTTTCTGGATATGTTCTAGAACTTGGCAAATCTCCCATTTCACGGAAATCCAAGAAACAAGCAACCGTATCAAGATCATCTGCAGAGGCTGAATACAAAGCCATGGCCAATGCTGCAGCTGAAATCACATGGATGGTTCGTCTTCTCAAAGATCTTGGCTTCCCTGTCCTTCAACTAGTCACTCTCCATTGTGATAATCAATCTGCAATCTACATAGCAAAAAACCTAGTGTTCCATGAAAGAACCAAACACATTGCTATAGATTGTCATTTCACACACGAAAAGGTCATGGAAGGTCTCATCCAACTCACCTATCTTCCAACTTCTTCTCAAATAGCTGACATATTCACCAAAATTCTTCCCTCACACCAATTCAACAACCTTATGACCAATCTTGGCATGATATCTCAACCTAGATTGAGGGGGGGTGTTAAGAATACTACATATACCATTGAACATATCACATAAATTCCTTCTTTACCCTTAGTCTTCTTTTGTCAATATTGTATATATATCCCTCCTTCCTCGGTTTTTGTTTTTCTTAAGTAATGTACATTCTCTTTTACCATAATTTGAGAGGTAGTTTTATTCGGTTTTGTTCTTTTCTAACAAATCTAAAGTGAACAAACAAAAAGAAACGGAGGAAATGTGTTACGGTCATAACTATGATTTAATTACTTGTCTGTTTTTAGATCGCAAATTTCAGATTTGTAGACTATAATCACGTTTCAAATAACAATGGACCCAACCATTAATAATCTATATATTCTCTTGTATTTCCAAATATTTCATTATATCCAACTCTTCAATTATTGTGCGATCGGCAAATAAAGCTAATTAAATGGAAAAAGGAGTAAAGTGATATTTTTGTTGCCCCTTTCAATTAGCATTACTATTATTTTATGAGTTAAAATTAGTAGAAAGGAAATTAAGCTAGAGAACATAAAAAAACAAATAGATAATAAAATTAAATGGCTAACATGAAGAAAGAATAAATTTGTAGATAACTATGACAATGAAAAAAGAAAATATGATCTTTGTAATAAAATTACAAAATAAACTAAAATGCAAAATAGTGTTGATTGATAAGTTAAGAGGGACTATAAAATTAAGTCATGTAGACTATAGACTTCAATTCATGATCATCATAATTCATTAATCATGAATTTCAAAATTTGTATGATTGGTACGATATTATTAGGTAAATACCAAAGTTGTTCGCTAGGTGCACATGATTATGTCTTGATATAATAAATGACGTGAGGAAAAGTCTACTAAAATAGGCATGGGTCTTTTGTCCAACAAGTAGCAAATATAAAAATGACAATTTCCATTAATTTTAATTGTAGAGTTATATTTATATATAAAGCTGGTTGACAGTTTTAGTTTAATTTTATTCATCGTTTTCACTCAATTATTTTTAAGGTTTATTATGGTTTAGTATCCTCATTAATCAATTATTAATTTATTCATAATTACAAATAAAGAGAAAGAAATTAATTTTTTGTGTTGGTAGTGAGAATTAGGATTTTTTACCCTAGTTGATTGAACAAATTAACCACTAATACGCCTAAGGATCTAAGGCTTGATTTCAAGAACACGTCTCACACAAACACTCAAAACAGAATTGTACATGTGCAACCCAAGAAAAACAATTAATAAGCAAATAAGAACACAATCAAAAGTTCACCAAGATTTAAGTAGTTCACTCTTAATTGGTCTACGTCCACTATCCTACACTAGATGTCTTATTTCTCCTTTAACAAGTTTTCCAATAGAGATGTACACTTGATGATGATTACAATTGAGAAAGAAGAGAATAGAGAGTAGAGAGTAGAGAGTAGAGAGTGAAATATGTAAAGAGAGAATGAGGGAATGAAAGCTAACAATGAATTCTATGTGTTTAGCCCTATTTATAGTTTATAGAGTTTAACAGTAACAAATGATCCTAAGGCAAAACAAGAAAACCTTAAACAAATCAAGAAAATCTTCCAGCCTTCACCGCCGAGCCGACTTCCCTTTGGCCAGGGGGAAAGCCGACTTGGCTTTGCTTTTGTCTTAAAATGAGACTTCTTCCTTTTAAGCCTTACACCATATGTTCAAAATTACCATTTAGCCCTTTCTTAAAATACTATATATTAAACCATGATTAAGGATATTAAATCACATTAATCACCACATTGTTAATACTATTAATCTATATTTTTATGCTTTAAGTTTTCAAAAAAATTTGTAAAATAAACATGCGCTTTAGATTAATGTGTATTTATTTCACTCTTAAATTTTTCTATATTAATTATAGGTTATAGACTCATATTTAACATTTTACAAAGTGAATGGATTTTGGATATAAAAAAACGTAGAAAGACTTTAAAGGATTTTGGTTATATTTTTAACATGTTCGATCGCATAGGGCCCAGAAAAATTGGGACTTCAATATTGAATTACGTAGTATATATTTATTGTTTAAAGATATAAAGTTGTTCGAAAAATATCATGATTTTTAAAATTGCACATAGCCTTTAGAATTTTTTTCAATTTTTACTCCGCCCTTGCTATTGGTTTTATGAGCAGAATATACCGCTCAAGAAGAAAGTGATAATAAAAATAAAAATAAAAAAAAAAAAAAATTGGTTTGTTGTGTATTTGTCTTGCATGGTAAATTCTTCGTTTTGGACTTTAGTATTCAAAGAGTTGATATTTGAATGCTGCACTTGCCATGCAGCTGGTAACTGACTAAAGAATGCATCAGTATGATCAGCCATTAGTTTTTGGAATGATTTTTACAAAGAAACTCACATTGCAGTTCCTGCAAAACATATGTTTTGACGACATGGGCAGTACTCTAGATTGCTAGCACCTTTCACAAATATAAAAAACATTTTTTAAATTTACTCCATAATATTCTCAATGTTAATGAATGAAGCTTTTGGTTTAGAAAATCTTTATGGATGAACACTACCATTTACAGAAGAGAGAAGTAAATTTAAAGAGAGAAAAGATTCTCTAAATTCTTGTTACAAAGGAGTAAACCCATATTATATACTATGGGTTTGTTATTGCTAAAACAGAAACTAAAATATTTACAACATATAATATCAACATCCCCCTAAAGCGTGGGGTGGTTGAAACATGCCAAGCTTGGACAACAAAGTTCGAAATTGGCTCAAAGGGAGGATCTTGGTGAAGGCATTAGCGAGCTGAGATGTAGTAGGCAAGTAAGTGAGTTGTAGGAGACCTTTCATGACTTTCTCCCGAGTAAAGTGGCAGTCGATTTCAATATTTTTGGTGTGGTCATGTAGGACTGGATTATGAGCAATATTGAGAACTGAATGATTTTCACAATGTAGTGTAACAGGACGTAAAGCAGTAATACCTAATTCCTCAAGTAGACCAACAGTCCGGGTAATAATTTCAGAAGCAGCAGAGGACATGGCACGATATTCAGCTTCGGACGATGATTTGGAAACAGTAGATTGCTTCTTAGACTTCCAACTGATAGGTGATTTCCCTAAAAGAAGATAACCAGTGACAGAGCGTCGAGTATCAACGCAAGCTCCCCAATCGGAATCCGAAAAGGCTTGCAAGGACAAATGGTTAGCAGCATGGAGAAAGATACCTTGCCTAGCAGTGTGATGTACATAATTAAGAGTATATTGCAGAGCTTGAAAATAAGCGTTAGAAGAATGTTGCATATATTGACTGAGTGTTTGAACGGTATAAGCTAAATCGGTGCGGGTATGAGTGAGAAAATTAAGCTTGCCAACAAGAGAGCGATACAGCTTTGGGTCTAAAAATGGTGTAGAGGTATCTTGCTGAAGTTTAAGGTTGATAGGTAATGGGTGACGGTAGGTTTAAAGACAGTAATACCACTGTCTCGAAGTAATTCCTGAGTAAATTTGTGTTGATTCTTAGTAATGCCTTCTGGAATATAACCAATTTCAATCCCAAGGAAAAAATGCAAATGACCCAAGTCTTTGATACCGAAGACTTTAATTAAGATGTTGTTTAAGAGTATTGATAGTTGAAAGGTGGTCACTGGTAAGGATGTTATCATCAACATACACAACAACAAGAGTAATGGAAGCATGATGACATCTAATAAACAGAGTGATCATATTAAGATTGTTTAAAACCCTGCTGTTTTAGCTCTAAAGTGAGCTCAGTAAACCATTGTCGAGAAGCCTGCTTGAGACCATAAAGAGACTTTTTAAGTCTACAAACCCAGTTGGGAAAACATTGGAGGCCAGGAGGAGTGGTCATATAAACTTCTTCATTGAGGTCACCATGCAAAAAAGCATTATTTACATCCAATTAAAACAAAGGCCATTTTTTCGAGGCAACAATAAGAGAATGAAACGAATGGTAGACATCTTAATAACAGGAGAGAAAGTTTCATGATAGTCAAATGCCATATTCCTGATTATACCTCTTGGCAACCAACCGGGCTTTGTAGCATTCAAGAGTACCATCAGATTTGAGTTTGATCTTGTAAACCCATTTACAAACAATAGGTTTTTACCAGGGGGCAAGAGAACAAGGTCCCATGTATTATTTGTGTCAAAAGCATAAAGTTCATATTTCATGACTTGGACCCATAAAGGATCATTAACGGCTGCATGATAATTTTTAGGCTATTTATGTGAAGAATTAGAAGCAAGTAGACTTTTATGAGAAGTGGAAAGTTGGTCAAAAGAAGCAAGATTGCACCAATGTGTGGAAGAGGTGTTACAAATATAATCTTGTAGGTAAGAAGGTGGTTTATGGTTTCTGTGGGAATGTCGAATAGGTGGAGAGGAGTTAGTAGTAAAAGTGGGAATTGTTGATACTTGAAAAGGGTTAAATGAAGTTAAATCAACAATTAAAGATGAATTTGTAGTATTCTGGGATAAAGCAAATGTAGGAGTATGCGGGATAGGATGGTTGGGAGTATATGTGGAAGGAGGAAAAGGACAAGTGGTAGGGGTAAAAGGAGGGGAAGGACAGGTGGGTGTAGGAACATGCGACAAAGTAGGGAATGTGATTTCTTGGATAGAGGAAAAGTGATCTTGGGAAGAGAGATGTTGGTCTTGAGTATGTTCGGGATGTGAGATGTCACAAAAAGGGTAAAAGAATGGGTCAGAACTAGGTAAGTAGATAGGAAAGGTTGGTGTAAGAGATAATTCATATTGAAAAGGAAAATAAGTCTCATGAAAAACAATGTCTCTGGAAATAGGAGTTTTATTTGGGGTGAGATTAAAAACTTTATAGGCTTTTTGAGCGAAACGATAACCCAAGAAAACACAAGGATCAGCTCGGGGTTGAAATTTAAGTGTGGAAACGTTACATAAACACCCAAAAGTGCGGATAGATCATTATTAGGGGCATAACCATATAATTTCTCAAACGGAGAAATAAAATTAAGAACCGAAAGTGGCATACTGTTAATAAGGTAATAAGAGGTTAAAACACAATCACCCCAAAATTGTAAAGGGACATGCGATTGAATATAGTGCACGAGCAGATTCAAAGAGGTGTTTGTGTTTGAGTTCTACGACCACCATTTTGTTGGCAGGGTAGCTACACAACTCTTTTGATGAATAATACCTTGGTTCACTAAGTTCTTTAGCATTATCAGATCAAATAAATTGGACCTTTGTGTGAAAGTGAGTCTAACAAAATCAAGAAAGTGTCTAATATGAGAAACAGATTCAGACTTGCATCTCATTAAAAATATCCATGTGCACCGAGTAAAATCGTCAACTACAGTAAGAAAATAGGTACAAGAATTGAACGTTTTCATAAAATAAGATCCTCATACATCTACATGAAGTAATTGAAAAACGACATTTGATTTAATAAAACTAGAATGAAAAGGAAGCCTAGGTTGTCTAGCCTTGGGACAAATAGTACAAATAGAGTGTTTGAATGTCTAAATATCGATGGAAGGACACATCAATTGTAAAGTACGATTTGAAGTGTGACCAAGCCGGAGATGCCATAACTTGGTCAGATCAGGCGTGGCAGTAGGGTTGGAAGTATTATTGAGTAGCAAGTGTTTCTTGGGAAGGAGAAGTAACTACATCAGTGTGCTATTGAGTAATATATGAAGGTGTGCAATATAAACCATGACAAAATCTACCAAGAACCAGTGGCTTTTTCATCGAAGGGGCCTGAAATAAACAATGAGTATGAGTGAAAAATAAAGTGAGATCATTATCAGTACAGAGTCATTGGACAGACGCAAGATTAAATTGAAAATGAGGCACATAGAGAACATTTTTGAGGACAATATCATCAAGTAATCGAATGTCTTCAACCATATAAATACAAACCTTTCAACCATCAGGTATTGTAATTTGATGATTATGGCCAAAGAAAGTTTTGAAATTGATAAATTACTCAAGAGAATGACATATGTGATCAGTAGCTCCACTATCTATTATCCAACCATTAGAGTCATGTTTAGAAATGAGCCAAAAAGTACCTTCCAAATTAGGAGTATTGGAAAGTGACGTAGGAATATCAGGAGAAGGATTAGTATGCTTGCCAATGAGAGAGATCAGATGATGAAATCGAGAAGGTGTAAGTCCATTATACTCTATATTGTCATGTACATCAGGAATAATAGTGTGAGCAACAGCAGCAAACCGTTTACCAGATTTGTTAGGAGGTGGATAACCATGAATTTTGTAGCACCTTTGGAATGTCCACTAATCTTGCAATGATCACAGAAGTATGGAGAAGTACATTTAGAGCCAGCAGTGGGAGGGCGTTCTTGAGGTTTAGTAGACCGAGAATGAAGTGAACTACGGTCGAAAACGAAGGCCATTGAATCAGTAGGTAGATGAGAATCTTGTTTGACAAGTTCTTTATGCCTTTGCTCTTGAAGTAGTAGGTGATATGCTTGAGAAACAATAGGTAGAGGTTCCATCATAAGAATATTAGTATGAACCTGACGAAAATCATCATTAACGTGCATAAGGAAATGCATGGTATGTTGTTCTTGCTGGAGTTTGAGAAATTGTTTAGTTAATGAACATTTACAACCAGTACAAGTGCATGTTGGAAGAGGATTGAGATGGTCAAGTTCATGCCAAATGGTCTTCATCTTGGTAAAATAGTCAGCAATGTGTTGATTAGGTTGATGAGAGATACTTGAGAGTTCTTCAAGAGAGATAAGTTGTGCCATAGAAGGCTGTCCAAAACATTCTTCAAGATCATACAATATCTCATGAGTAGTGCTATAGTACATGATACTCATGGCAATTAACCGATCCATAGAAGCAATGAGCCAACCAATGACCATATTATTACAACGAATCCATGCCTTGAAGTCAGAAGAATCAGAAGGTGGTTGAGGAAAAAAACCGTCAACAAACGACATTTTATTCTTAGCAGTCAAACTAATAATCATCGAACGCCCTCCAATAGCTATAACTGGTACCATCAAATGGAGTAGAAACTAATTTGGAGCCAGCATGATCAGACGGATGAAGATGGTAAAAACTTGAAGGATTTTGAGTAAGATCAAGAGTAGAAGAATCACTGGCCATGATTTCTTGAAAAATGGCATGAAAATGGAGATTAAGGGTTTCAAAAAAAAATGAGAAAAAATGCAGAAAAACAATCGAAAACGGTGAAAAAAGAGGCGGAAGCAACAAAAGGATCATGGTTTTAGGCTAATACCATATTAATAAATGAAACTTTGGTTTAGAAAACCTCCATGGATGAACACTATCATTTGCAGAAGAGAGAAGTAAATTTAGAGAGAAAAAAGATTCTTTGAATTCTTTTTTTGTTTTATTTACATTAACCATTGTACAAAGGAGTAAAACCACATTATATATTATGGGTTTGTTATAGCTAAACCAGAAACCAAAATATTTACAACATATAATATCAACACTCTATCCCAACCATTTAAAATCATTTTTAATTGAGACTAAGAAATCAAATATAATAAATTTAAATAGTGGTTATTTAAAAATAAAAAATAGAATATATGGAGAAAAAGTTGTAGTGCCTGGCAACGGACATGCATATTCCCAAGAGGCTAAAACATGGTAAGTAACAAGTTGATTGTCAACTTAGTATTTCCAACTCAATTTCATCTATTTTTTATTTTAATTTGTCTAAATAAAATTATCTTTCTTTGATTCTTATTTGTAAATACTTAATTATTTTAATTTGTAAAGACTAAATGACCGAAATATATAAATATTTGATTTAGGTCAACTTTGTTAAGTCCTTCCTCTTTGTTAGACAATAATTCACCAGGCATTTAATTGACTTCTACAATAGTTCTCTAGATATACTCCTTTCATTATATTTTGTTGGTTAGGCTTAGAATATTTCATATAGAAAAAACTAAACATATTTTTCTTATACCGGATCTTTTTCTAATTTAAGGGAGGTTCTGAGTATGTTCAACATATTCGACCGCTTAGGGCCTTGAAAAATTGAGGGCCTCAATATTTAATTACGTAGTATATATTAAGTTTTTAAAGATACAAAGTAGTTAGGAAAATATCATAATTTTTGAAATCGCACAAGGTCTTCAAAGAATTTATCAATTTTTGCTCCACCCCCGTTTTAATTTGAAATCAAATAAGTCATTTTTGTTATATCATCATCATCATCGTACACAATGTCCCGCTCGAAAGTAGAGTCTGAGTGAGAAAAGCTGACGGACAATTCATACCCGTACTTCCTTCATGGAGAGAATTAGAGAAAAGCGGTCGATTTACCCCGAACATGCAGGAACGGTGCATACAAAGAATATGAGTGACAGTAATGTTTTCATAAAAGAACAACTACTTGCAGAAAAGGAAACTAGGCCAAATAATAATAATAATAATAAATAAAATAAAAAAATAAACATTTTTGTTATATGATAATGTAAAATACATAGACATGCATCATTTGAATAAGCAGTCAGTCGAGTAATGTGTGCAAGATGGGTACTAAGAATTATATTGTCCGAGTAATGCAAAGAATTGCAGCATTGCCTGCGGCCCTGCAGCATTATCTAAATCAGTAACAATGATCTTAGTATTTTTTTATACTCACTTCAGAGAAAATCTTGTACACACTTCGTCAACCCTATTTAGATTGCATTAATTTTATAAGGTACGAAACATAGTAAGTTTTTCCATTATTGAGAAATATTTGTTACTTTTATGTCGGTGTATACTGAAATAATACAAACTAAATCCATATAAGACTTTATATTTTTAATTTTGAAATAACCAATAATTTGAAATAATTAGCTTCACTATGTCCCATTGTTTTTGTTAAATTTTTTTATTTTAATCAGTCTTATGAGAGTTATATATATATATATATATATATATATATATATATATATATATATATATATAGTCACGACTTACACATATTTTTGATTATCATTTATATGAAGTATTTGATTAATCTTTTCAGGTATCCACATATTTATTTTATTTCCATAAATCATAGTTTTTTCTAATTTTTTTTATTTATTTTCTTTATTTGATTAAATTTTATCCTTATAACAAATGCTAAGGACAAGTGAAACTATAATTATAGTGAAAAGTCAAAACCTTTATGCTATGTTTGGGAACAATGATTTAATTTGAAAATTTAAAATTGGCTCAAATCTATTGTTTGGTAAATTAAAATTTTTAAATTTGAATTTGAATCAAATTTCATCATTGCTTTCAAAGTACTTAAAATTAAGGATTTAAAAATAACTACCCAAACTTTATCATTTTCAAATTCTTCATTTATAATTTCATAATTAAAATTCATAATTTAAAATGAAATATTTATTTCCAAACACTACATTAAATTACTCCAACCTCGATAATTACAACATACTCCGGCTAGTATCTAGGCCAAAGTTCCAAGATGTTTTAATGCTTTCTTTCCGGATATACGCCATGTCAGTTCGTCTCATTTACTCACTACTCGCATTAACCAAGCTATACAAATGGACTTCCAAGAAATTACTCCTACTATTTTTTTTTTTGATACTCCAAATCCCAATTCTTATTCCTAGAAATGTTTTTTTGATACTGCAATTGAAACATACCCGTTCTTAACATTTTTAAAGGCAATACTCACGTTACTTTTACTTACAAATGTTATAAATAACCGTCATAGAGAGAGCTAAGTTTATAAAATTTGTCTAAAGTACGTCAATATTAAAATTTTTAGGCAAAAGTTAATAAAAACCATTGATATTCATCATACAAAAGAAGATGCAAATTTTGATTATTCACAATTATGCTCACGCCTTTGTAGTTATTTGAATTACCCTTCATGTAGGACATACGTGCAATTTGGTTTCACAATTAAAATGTCACAATATTAAATATATCAATTAATATTATTGACACAAAAAATTACTTTTCAATATAATTGAGTTTTAATTGGAAAAATTTAATTCTCTTCTCTTTTATCTATATTGATTCTCCAATAAACTAACAAAAACGTTACCTTAATGAAAACATTTTGTAGTGCTTAATTTCTTACCATTCTCTTACTTATCAAAACCAAATCAATAAATACTTTGTAATAATGGCAAAAAGCTATTCCAATTAGAGACTATCTCTCAATGAAACAATCTCAAACAATAAATTCAAAACTTCAAATTCTCATATAATGTATATAAGACCATCTCATATACAATAACTTGTGTATCATGAAAGAGTATCAAACATCATAACCTTCAAAATAAATGGAGGAAGTATAACTGAATCATTCAATTTAAAGCGGTGGTAATTTCAAAAATGCAATTGCTAAAACCATCAAATTCGAAGCTTAAATGAATTTAGTATTCAATTCCTAAAATCATTCAATCCAAAGCGTTGATGACTTGTAAATGTGATATGAGCCATTGATATACTCCATTATAAAAAAATAAATAAAAACCATATTAAGAGTAGTAAAATATATTTAATAATTATTAATAAGTCGCAATGATATATATTTCACATTTGATTGCTGTTGTTGATCTTGATCATGATCATTATTATAGTCACAATTAGAAACTACTACCTCATAACTATTATAATTCTTCTCCTTAGTAATTTACACTTGTTTTACGATGCTATTTTAAGCACCTTTACTAAAACCACATATATATATATATATATATATATATATATATATATATATATATATATATATATATATATATATATATATATATATATATAAATCTTAATTCTTCTTCATCAAAACACTAACAAATAAAAACAACTTAACCCTCCCGAGTAAAAAAAAAAGTGAAAATTCTTCTATTGTTTATAACCTTCTAGAAAAGATCAATTTGATCGGTTTGATCATGATCAGCATCCAAAGACATATCCATCATGTTTACTCCTTCCTCAAACAACCACTTCTCTAAGAGTGACAATGGCACTTGTTGCGCCGCCTCGGCTTCGGCCGAGACAGACTGGTGCGAGTCGTCGGTGGTTGTAGACGAGTTTGAATTCGAGTAAAAACTCTGAACCGGTTTTAACTCTTCATTAAAGTTCTGGGTCATGGATTCTTGAGGTGATGATGATGATGAGGCCCCTGAATTGGGTTTTCGGGTCTTCCAGTTTTCGAGTAATCGGGCTATGTTTTCAGCACTTGATGCATAGATTGGGCTTGGGCTTGGGCTTGGGAGAAGTTCGGGTTTTTCTATAGATAAAGCCTCACAAAGGGCCTGTTTAGCCATATGGATATCAGTTTGAAGCCTTCTTTCCCATTGTCCTTTGTTAGAGTTGTGAGAAGAAGTTGAAGAAGTTGAGTTTGATGAAAACCCTACAAGTGAAGATGTGTTTTGACCATCTTGCCCTTCTTCTAGCTTTTTAAGCTTCTTTTTGAGATGGGTATTCCAGTAATTTTTAATGTCATTGTCTGTCCTTTGAGGGAGGTATGATGCTATGGCTGCCCACCTATTTATTCAAATAAAACAAATTAACTACACAAGAAAATTATGATTTAATTTCATTTGTATTATTCATCAATTTAATCTGAAAAACAGCATAAAATCATGGAACTGAAAGCACAAGGTATCCAATTTTAAGTAGTGGATGTTTGTTTTATGTGTAACAGATCTTATATAACAATATAAAATAACAAATTGATCATTAATTTCAAGGACTTATTGAAAAGGTTAAAAAAATTCTAGATAACAGGTGGTTACTCCATCTGTCTTCTTAGATCAATTGACTTAAAAAATTCTCATATATTTAAGTTAAATAATGTTATTTCAGATGCACAAAAAAATATATACTACTAGTAGAGGAGTAGTTAACTAGTGATTTGGAAGACGTTTCATAAATACTTTGGAAATTTGGAATTTGGAGAATTTAAAAAGAAGGTTAGGATAGATAATCAATGATGATATATAGACCATAAAAGTCCAAGAATATAAAGGATTTTGACTTTTATTTAAGATAAAACAATTAAGATTAAGAATTCATGTGAAAAATTATTATATTGGTTTATTAATTTATGTAGCTGAATTCGAGTTTTGAAATTAGAGATTAATAAGAATTGTTGCAACAAAAATTAAGGAATTAATTAAGTTTACCTATTGCCCAAAAGTGCTTGAAGATGAATGATCATTTTCTCTTCTTTCTCAGTAAAATTGCCTCTTTTAATACCCGGACGGAGATAATTAGTCCATCTTAGCCTACAACTCTTACTACATCTACGCAATCCTGAAGAAAACAAGCAAAACAACGTATTAAGAAAAGTATTTCACCTAATTTAATTTTTTTAGGATGGATAATAATGATTAAGCTGTATAAATATACTTGCCCTAGCAATTATATATACTTTTTAACGAAGATCATAAGAAAAGTAGTAAAAAAAGGTGAAAGCTTTAGCAGGTAACGACAGCTGCAGCAGGCAAAGTATTTAATACACACTTAAATGATCAAACCAACCCACAAAGATGAACCATCAAAGCCACATAACATGAACTTCAAACTAAAGAGGAAAAGTAAAAGGTTTGAGATACAAAAAAAGACAACTCAATTTATCATCAAACGAGTCAACAACTAAAAAATTATCCGATTTCAAAACCAACCTTCCCAATCACACAACCTTAAGCGTCGATTAGACTTTTTTTAATATTAAGGAAACATAATTATGGGTTATTCTCGTGGTGACAGGATTTTAGTTCTTACTATCTACACGAATTCAGTTCTTAATATCTAAAAAAAGTTAATTTCCTTTCTCTTGATTGATGGGATTTTCTAGTTTAGATTAAAAAACATTGAGGGAATAGTACATAGACTAATAATACCTTAAATTAGGGTTTAGTATAATGAAATGAGTATTTAAAAAACATAATTACCAGTATTAGTAGGAACAGCTCTCCAATTACCAGGACCATGTTCTTGAATATAAGAAACCAAGATGATATCTTCTTCAGGAGTCCAAGGACCCTTTTTCACCCCTATTTTATCACAACATGGTGGCCTTCCCATTGTGATCTTCTTATGAAATTAGTCTATTAATTTCCAAAAACTAGCTAGGTTTCTTTTTCCTTTTTTATTTTCTTTCTCAAGTGAGGGAGCTATAGAGAGAAGAAAATGATGGTAGAATTTCTAGAGGAATTATGAGTTTTTAAGGAGAAGATTGGATTAAAGACAAGGATCTAACATTAGGATACCCGGCCTTAGTCTATATATATATATTTACTCTAATTTGTTATCAATAATTAATATATGAATAATTAATTGTAGAGTATACTAGTAGAGTAGTAGTAGTGAGTGAGTGATCTAATAATAAAAAAATAAGAGAACATATATGTAAAAGATATGGGGGTGTTTGATAATTGATTGTTGGCTATTAGATATTTGTTTTTTTAGCTAGCTTATTTGACTAACTGAAAATATTAGCTATTTTGTCGACTTTTAAGCCAGCTGAAAAAACCAACTGTTTATAGAGATTTTTTGTAAATTAAGTATTAGATATTGACTGTTTATTAGAGAAAAAGTAAGTAAACCAACAAAAAAAAGCTAATTAGAATAACTTTTTTATTTTAACTTAAAACTCAGCTAAAAAGTCATTTACTAAACACTTACCATCAAGAGTCAAAAGGAGACAGCAAATGCATTAACTTCATTGCTTTGCAAAAGTCAGCTTTGTTTTGAGGCTCACCCAACCGCGTGGCATTCAATACTTTCTTGTCTCTATTTGCTGCTCTTTTAATCTTGCTCTACTTATATCAAAAAGATAATACGACTTTGCTTTACTAAGTAAACCCTACCTTTATTTGGGTAACTTCAATTTAATTAAGTGACTTAGTCATGGTTTTGTCAAGTCATTTGATCAGAGTGCTCTTTACACTTCTATATCTATATATCAAAAACTTCCTCCATTTCTCTTACGCAGGCTATTTGATCATGGTCCCCCATGGAGTATTATATATGTTTAGTTTTAGTTTTTTTTAATTAGAAACTATATAAACCACCTTTAAAGTTACAAAGTTGCAAAAAATTACCAATTTTAGTTTTTTAAAAATTAGATTATACTATTCAGTAGTTTTCGTGCAGAGTTGATAAAATAGCAACGAATATTAAAATAGCGACGAATATTTAGTGGCAGAGAAAGTTCATAGCA
Organism: Amaranthus tricolor; assembly: GCF_026212465.1. Lineage (NCBI taxonomy): Eukaryota > Viridiplantae > Streptophyta > Magnoliopsida > Caryophyllales > Amaranthaceae > Amaranthus > Amaranthus tricolor. The sequence continues at coordinate 4,398,373 of NC_080059.1, forward strand.
AAATACAACGAACTGGAGAGATTAAAGATGCTCAGCGCTATTAGCAATGAACCGGTGACTAAAAACTGTGTCATTGCTGAGTTTTTATGTGCTGCTTTTATATAATTTATAAATTTTTCTAATTATCTGGCCTTCAATTGTCGCTAGCTTGTTGCTAACATCCTCACCAACATTCATAGTAAATAATGCACGTAATACTTATATAAAATTCTGCAATAATATTATATGTAGTTAAAATACTCGAAAGTTAAGAAACTAAAGTAGAAGAAGAAAAAAATGAAGAGTAACCTCAATGAGAAGTCTATTTTTATTTTATCTTCAATTGTCATCGTTGAACCAAAGACACTTGTTTTGTTGCTAAGTGAAGACAATATTGCAACAAATTTTCATAGTTACAACCTTAAAATCGTCACTAAGTAATCTCTATCTAGTTGCTACCATAATTAAAAAAAGCAATTACTTGCAATTTTCAAGAAAATTTAAATCCCTAATCTAATCTCGTACCAGTGACATTCATACAAGGACATTAATTAATATCTACTATTTGACTATTACTAATTACAAATTTCAACAAAATTTCTGTACTTGGCATTAATTTTATATTATAAGCATTTTTAATAGCAGTTTATACATCCAACTTCTATCATTTAAAAAAATTCATTTAGTGTGCAAACTTGTAATAATAATTATAATTATTTTATTTAATGAGAAGATTGATGAAGATGTTACTCATCGTATACAAGTGGGTTGGCCGGGGTGCTTTATGATAAGAAGGAAAAATTAACCGAATTGCAATCAGGTTTAACTTTGTTGTATGAGACAGAATGTTGGCCCATAAAAAAAATTTTTGAAACATAAGACGAAAGTTGCAGAAATACAAATGTTGAGGTGGATATATGGTCACAAAATGATGGATAAAATCAAATACTAGGAGTTTAGAGAGAAGCTAGGGATACATGAAAATAGATTTAGTTCATTTGGGCATGTGTCGAGAAAAATTATTGACGCTCCCATGAGAATGATCTATAGCATCATATTGGAGAGTAAGAAAAGTCAAGAAAGACCTGGGAAAACGTTAGGAGAACAAACCAATAGTGACTTGCATGAGTTACACCTCTTTTGAGACCAGACAAAGAATAAATAATAAGTGTATTTGAAGGCGCATAATCCATGTCTTAGAGTACTAATACTTTTCTCACTTATTTTTTTGGTTCTTATTCTTTGCGTGTTTACATGATCACTCATTTACTCATTATTTTTTTTTTCTATTTTTATTATTGTTTTTTGTGCTAATGGTCTAGCTTGTGTATGTTGTAAAATGCAGGTTTGCGGGTTCAATTTTACTCATTCTCTCTCGTTATAGGAATCTCTCTATTCAAGCGTCTGTTCAATCCTAGGGACTCTTAGACCATAATATCCTCCTTTATAGATATTAATTGCTATTGTGTATCCCCTAGAACTTGATCATAGTGCGAAATACATTGACTACGATGATGTTAAAAATTATGCAACAATAAATGTATTTATTAACTAATTTATATAAATAACAATACATCTAAAACACAATAAGAAGTTACATAAACAAAAAAATATATAACATTACGTACCGAGTAGCGATAATTTTTTTCTTGAAGCAGCACCAAATTTTTTATTACCGATTTTTTATACTCGATTACATTTCCATCCGCTTGATTCCTCCAACCGCACTTAATAGCCAAAATTTCCAGTTTGAAATTCATTTTTTTCAACCGACAAAATACTAACTACTTAGAATCTAGATTTTTTATAATTTTAATTTTTTCGCTTTTACATAAGTTGCCGACTAGAGTCCGGTCTTTTGGTGGTCGTTCGTTGCCGACCAGATAGGGACCAAATGATTTAGGCGATTGAACAGACTAAAATTTCCTTGGTAGGCATTAGTTGCTAGATTTTGCGACTCAGTACAATTTAGTTGTTGCCTTGGTGGCGAAGTGAATAGTTATTTGTTGTGTCTAGTGTTAATGTTTGGTAAATTAATTGGTTGAAACAATTTGTAATAAATCAGCTATTTTTGAAAAAATTGTTCTGAACATGTTCAAAAGTAACTCGTTAAATCAATTTATAAAATGTAATGGTCTAATCAAATAGTCAAATAAGTTATCAGCCATTTGCCAAACACCTTAATTCAATATCTATTGAAACAATGATAAATTGATACAAAATTATTATATGAAACAAAATTTGCGTGGCGCTATATTATGAGTCTAATAACCGAAATGGTAGAATAATATTTGTACTTGTAATGTGATTAGGATTTTTGAATTGCATGCAATATGTCTCATTCTACTTTTCATTCACACTTCACGTTACACCCTCATCTACCCCACGTCCATTGTCCATTAGGACCTTTCTTAGTATTATTTGTGCCAACCATTGATTCAGTAGATTTGATACACATTACAATGATATATGTAGTGAAATGCAACTATGCAACTACCCCTTACTCCTCATCCTCTTAATTAATTTTGGATTAATTACTCTACAAAGAAACAAAAATATAAAGATAAAATTGTGCGATTTTATCTTTCGTTTTCTAGATATTTTGCCAACTATATAAATAGAATTGTCTTGAAAGACATGTATATAATTCTATGTTATATTGATTTGCTACAATTGAGCTTGTAGTAAAAGTTCATTTTGATTGCCTATAATAACAATATATAACTGGAAAAATATAATTATATAAAATAAATGTGTAGTGTAGGTATAATAAATGTGAAGACATACTAAATTTGTGAATGAAATTGAAGAAAAAAACTTACATGTGAGAATTGAAAATGAAAAATCAACATACTAGCAGTATTTTTTTATTCAAGGGTAGGCTTGAAATCTCAACACGTAAAAGGGTAAAATTAATCAATCTTATTAGTGAAAGTAAAAGTTTTTCAACTATTAAGCTAACTTATATTTTCAATAATTGTATATACTATTGGTATTTTATTTAAACCCTTTATATTTATACATTAAAGTGAGTTAATTAACAAACTCAGCAGGACGGTAATTAACAAACCAAAAATAAAATGATGTTAAATTAGGTTTTCATTACTTCTCAATTATCCTTTTTAAAATTAGGGAATTGGAAATTCTTATCTTTATCTATATTTTGAGAAAATGCATAGCCTAATAGATCATCATCATCCTACTCAATATATCTTGCTCATAGAAAAATTAAGGACAGGATCTAAAGAGGGAAAAACGGCGGCAACTCATACTCATACTCATAGCCTAATAAATGAGTATATTTAATTTGAGTTAATCAATAGTTAGAATCATTTTGAGTAAATGAACAATAGTTAAATTTATTTTTAATAACTTTTACTTATATAATCGCCATCTTTGCTGGTATGGTCTTGGATGGAGATTTGATTTATATAGGGAATGCAATAAACTTAAATATTACTCCTTCCTATTCAGCTTATGTGTCTCATTTCCTTTTATGGTCAAGTCACCTTAATTGTCTCATTTCTATTTTTGATATGGATTTTTGACTTTTATGTCCTTAGTAACTTTATCCTATTTTCAATTATACCCTTCATTACCCATACTAATTTTCCTCCCTTACATTAAAAACCCATAATAGCACTCTTTTTCCTACCCTTAGGGTCCCACTTTTGACTCTTCTTAAAATCCGTAAAAAGTCAAATGGGACTCCTAAGGTGAATAGAAGAGAGTATTATGATTAAGAGTCTAAAAAAACTGCTAGAAAGGAGATGAAAAACCCATATGATAATGATGATAGTAAAAAGCTCTAGTGTTAACAATTTGCCTAAGGCCTCAAAAAAGTATCAGAAATGGCTCTGAAACTGAGATTATGGTAGTTAAGGAGTATAAGAGTGTGAAGTATGAAGTGCCAAAAAGGGTAGTACGATACACATAAATTTGAAGGATAGAAAAGAAATATAGATAGAAGATGAAAAAGAAACAAAATTCTAATAAAAGGCATTGCCTAAACCAAATTTGCTGATACACAAAATGACATGAAATTAAGAAGTAGAACATTGCTGAACACTGTATTAGATGATAGTGGATAAGGGGTAGCACTTAGGAGCATACACCTATAGCTATAGGCACTGTCACACATTGACCAAATTTATGACTACGATTATACTTTTAATATTATTAATTAATTATTAAATATGGTTAGAATACTTAGAAATATATTTTAATACTTCTATAATTCATAATAATTGTTGTATATATCACATCACATATTTTCTAATTTACTCACAGCATGCAAAATAATTAGAATATGATCACGGATTCACGGTCATTAGTCCAGCATTCCGCATACAAACAAAGTTTAAGAAAAAGAGATAACGAACATATCATACTCGTACACATCATATTCGTACCCTTCAAGAGAAAAGATAAGAAGAAACCACACAGACAATTAAATCCCAGACAAATAACTGCACATAACCTTTAAAATTTATAACATTATCTAATTTAATTTGATGACAACTAAGGTAATTAAAATGTATAGTAAGTTATTTATTTGTCATTTCTTAGTATGGACAAAGCGGTTGACTTCACATGGCCTTTCAAATTTATAAAATTATCTAATTTTAATTTGGCAACAACTAAAGTCTTTTATTTTTTTAAAATCGACATGTAATATTAAGAAGTTTAATTATCATAGAGTAGTTATTAATTTATGTTGGTGTTTTTTTTTTTTGAGTTATAATTTAAGTTGGTGTTAAGTGTCAATATGAATTAATTCTTTAAGACTTTTTTTAAAAAAAAAAATTAGGTAAATAAACTTTATATGAAATTAATTCAATAAATAAGTTTTTCTAGGCCTCAGACAAAAGAAATTTTCTAAAACAATAGCTTTGCCTTTAAGTTGAGTCGTTGTTTGAAACAATGACCTTTAGTTAAAGGTAACGATGATGTGTTAAACAACTTTAAATCCTAATAGGTTAGTTTGAGATTTAAGGAGAAGAATGAAACTAATTGTTTAAGACTTCAAAACACTTGAAACAAATATGATTAAAGCAACATGTTTTTTAAATTAAACTCGCTATTTTAAATAACGATTTTCCTTTCCAAATACAATAAAAAAATTATTTTCTTCCTCTCTTTCTATATGTGATATAATTGTTAATTATTGTTTATTATAATTTAAATTATACATTATTGATGGGCGAATGTTGCGATATTGATGGTTTAGCTTCTAGTCAGTAGCGGACCCAGAATTCAAACTTAGTAAAAGCACAATTAATTAAATAATAATTCAATAAAAAAACCATTACCAAAAAAAAAACTTAATACTTTGTTAAGCATATCCCAAAGGCCCTTGCTCCTGATTCTGTTACGTAGAAAAGTGGGTTAATGAGAAAAGGTGACTGTGCATATGTTTCTTTCTGAAACTTCTTCGTTTCTTTGGCTCCATTAACAGCATGCGCAACCATACCTCTATTTTATCATACTTTCAATTGAATCCTATAAGTAAATATTTTATATTTTATTTCGACGAATTATTATATATTCAAACACACAAATGATAAAGATTATTAGGAACAATATAAAATACTCTTCTCAATAATTTAAATAAATATCAAACAATTAATCAAGAACATATATACAACTCAACGGTGGTTGGCGTTTGGTTTATGCCCTAATATTTAATAACTGATGGTTCAACTCAAAAAAGCGAACTGATTTTGTGAATAATGCAGTGGTGGGTTGCTTTAAAAAAGGGGTTATATACATTTGATTTCATAGTTCACTAATAAGATAGTTTGTCTCAGCTGGCAGCAAGTGCAAACCATTGTACAGAGAGGCGCGTAGGAAGTATTTCAGAATCCTCTAGGCAACATCTAAATGCAATGTTTTAATTTTTTTAAATGTCAATGAAGTCACCTGCGTGCGCCGGAGTCTACTAGGTCCGCCCCTGCTTCTACTTATGGATCATGAGAAAGCCTATTAAGGTTGATTGGTATTTTTATTAGGGTGGTTGTGGTTTGGCCGCCTGCCATTTACGTCAACAATAACAAGTATTGTATGAGACCGTATTATGGTGAGATGAGTCTATACAAACAGCCCAAATCATTTATATTTTAAAATAAAATTAATTGAATTAAGCTTATACAACAGATAATTAAACAAAACAGTTTTTTATTAATTTTTAAGTAAATAAAAATTAGGTCAATTTATAGTAAGCCGTCTTACGGTGAGATGATTTCAATAAAAAATTTGTTCCAGAATAAATGATAGAAACTTTATAATCATGAAACTAGTGACTATTTTGTTTCCGATGATGTGAATTGAATTTCATCTTATAGCCTCCTTTTCTAATTAATTAATTCTCCTTCCATTTATGAAGATGCCCCTAATTTTGATTAAACTTTTCTCAGCCCTGGATTGATGGATCAATTTTTGGTAGATACTCATGATAGACCTATAGCTCCTAGCTTCAATTTTGATTGGTGTTAGAAGGGAGAAACAAATATATGGATTTAATAGACACTAAAATAGTGTGAATTAAGTTTTAATACTCATATTTCTACTTTGGTTATTCTTTTTACTTTTTATTACATACATTAAACTTCAAAGTAACCGGAAAAACCATTTTTTGAAAAAAAAAATTAATTTAATTTTTTTTAGATTTTTAATTTTAATTTTTAAATTTTTTTAATTTTTAACTTTTTAAATTTTTAAATTTTTATTTTAATTTTAATTTTTAATTTTTAATTTTTTAAATTTTATTTTTTTTAATTTTTTAAATTTTTAAGAGTGGAGTGTAAGAGTTGAGTAGAGTAGAGTGGAGTGAAATGGAATGAAGTATAAGAGTATTAGAATGGAGTGAAGGAGAGTGTAAATATTAATCCAAACTAATATTAGTGTGAACTAAGTCAATACTAAACTAAGTTGTTTGAGGGAGGATGTTATGGCGTCCTTACTATTCTTGACAAAAGAGGAAAAGACAAGCACATACTATATCTGTTTATGAAATTGTGTAGTTTTGTATACATTTGGAAATGGTTTTGTATACATTTGAAAATGTAGCACAATGCTCACACTTGTTCTCATAATGTTTGGCCTCAATAATAAAATTAATTATATTTGTTTTGTTTGCTATTTCTATTTTAAGAAGTCATTGCTCTAATTCTTTTTGTGGGCATACATATATAGATGTATAATTTAAAAACTTAGCGTCTGTTTGGTTAATATTATTAACTTGTGGTAATGAAAATAATTTATAGTGTAAATTTTCATGACATGTATCGTCTCATTACCATTCTAATAATGAAAGTCTGATCATAAAAATGTTCTTTGTTCACACTTTTTCATTACCACTTAATATCACATGGTAATGCATTGGAATGACATTTGTAAAAAAAATGAGTTTATTGAAAGAGAATAAGTATGATTAATAAATTTATCAAGAGATATTTTTACTAAATTTACACAAACATTTCATTATCATTCCCACCATTTAATACCGATTGTCAAACATAACATTAGAGCTTTTTAAAAGGCTTCTATTCGCTACCAAAACATCTTAATAAGCAAATTCCTTTTTATTAGTTGTTAAGACTTGAGAATCGGGTCTTATAATTCAGTTAGAAAGTAAATATTATTTTTTAGGCAAAATCCTAAGTTCAATCTTCGATTTTAACCTATACCCTTTCTTTTCTTATTCCACCTTGTACTTTAATCACTATCATCTTATAACTCATATTTTTTCCACTTAAAATTAATGTCTTTCATTTTCTTCTTTAATTCACATCTTTAATTAGTTTATGTTATCTTTCATTCTCTTCTTTTATATCTTTTATTAGTTAATGTTTGTATTTTGTTTAAGTGCCTAAAACATAGAACCAATTGTCCAATTCATCCAAAATCATAATTTCACATGGGTGCTCAAAATTACCAAAGATATGTTACTTTTAAATTCACATATATATTCTTACAATTTTTTGATATGTATAATAATTAATTTATCACTCAAATAAAAATATATTCGTATAATCTAATCTAAATTATAATCTTTATTTGCCTCATTTATTTGTTATTTAGACCTCGATACATGTATAACAAATAATTTCTAAATTTTCAAAAAATTATATATATAAATATACTTTATTTTAAAATCTTCAAAAATATATGATTTGATATTTTAACAAAATATTTATTACGTGGACGAGAAAAAATGAAATGGACATGCCTTATTTCATAAATTTTGATGATTTCAATTGTGATTGATGTTGAAGCAAGAATAATGCTTGTAATCTCATCGATCCACGTTCACATGTAATTTAATGTAATGAAATGACGGCACAGGAAACACTAAAGGGTGTTTTTGGCTGTATGTATTACTTCTACTTTTCTGGAAACAATTCAATCATTCAAAGATAACATAAACAAAAAAGAAATCATTTATTCCACATTGAAAAAAATCATAGTTTTAATTTTGATCAATGCTCAATCAAAGTGTATGTGTATTAATGTATTTCTTCTTAGGTGTCCTTATTCAATGATTTTTTTTGAGTCTTTATTTACTCATCTAATGTGCCTTATACAAGTATCCAACTTACTATTACATTCACATTTATTCACATATACTTCATATATGTATGTACTCCCTTTCTCTTGTGGCATTTCTATCATTATTATCGTGTTTAATGAATGACCAGCTCACAGGAATTATGATTAATATTTTGGGAGGGAAGAAATTCGGCAACCAATGTCCATAATAGAAGATGCAGCTAAAGAGTCCCTCAACTTGAAAAAAATAATCATAATGAGAGATTCCTGCAACAAGCCTGCATCCCGTGGTATTTGTTATAAGTATAAAATTTGAGCAAAGTATGTAAAAATTGATAAAAGTTTGTAACAAAAAGTAAATAATTAGATAAAAGATAAATTTAATGTGTAGATAAAAATTAAAGAAAAAATGTAGGTTATGGTCAAAAATAAAAATATAGCAATTTCCATATAGAACATACGACCAACATAAAATATATAAAAACTCGTGAGACAGAGTAATGCAAATTTCGACAAATTTCATGTGATAGTCATTATCTAGCTTGTGTATAAATGCGACTAGATATACTAAATTGATCGTATACTATGCTATATGATATGATTATATCATATGCTCAAAAGATGCAAGTTTATCTATATTATGTAAAAATACGATCTCAATCTACAAAATTAAATATCAAATTATGCACATTCATTGACAACACTATTCTTATCGCTCTCTTTTTAACATTAAGTCCATGCAAAATTTACTAATTAATAAAAAGGACGAATTGGCAATATTTATATTAACAAAAAATAATATTGATAATTGTAAAGGGCCAAAAACGTAAGAAGAATATGATGTCCACATACGTTCTACTCACTCTAAAATGTTGTCCATCACATTCGCAGAGCAACCTTTTGTACATCGGCTCCCATTGTCTATGTCATTACTTATTAATATTTAATGGTCCGGATAATTTAGTGTTGCCCCTTTAATTACTGACCAATGTTATCCACTTATAGTTATAGTTATAGTACAACTCAATAGTTAATACATATACCTTTCAAACTTTTCTTATTAATGATTTTTCTAGTTTTCTTTTGTATGCTGCATTTTTTTCTTTGTTGCTAGCTTAAGTCAAGCTAGAGCATCAAGTTCATATTTGCTCAAGTGTTAGCCAATACTCGTCATCATGTTACCAGTATATCCTACTTATAGGAACTATGATGAATGTTTAGAAAGGGATAAAAAAGATGACAACTCATACTCATAAGAAAAAAATCCACAAATGAATCGTCAGAAAAATCCTCTGTAATAGGAGCGACAATCTCGATTCATAATTAACATTTAATAATAATGTTTAATACAAAAATATTGCGGAAGTTTCAAAATGCCGAACTGTTAAAAACTTTAAATCATAAAAACTGAAACTGTTTAAAACAAAAGTAAAATGTTACATCTGATAAGAAATATTATTTGCTTAAAATGAAAAAAAATACATCATCATCAAGTCATCAATAAAGATACAAAAAAAGCTAAGTTCTCGATAAATAGTAATTGCTGCGACCTGGATTAGAACCTGAAACTAAATCCTGCAAAATGCTGCCATCCATGATACTGATGACAGCCGATTGAATCGGTCAGCACTTAACGTCGAGCACAACTTCCTATCCAGCTCAAAATATGAAAATTATACGCTACATTTACGAAATAATAATTTAAGTACGAACTTATAATTAATTAACATCACCGTATACTTTTACCATATTCTTTTTCTGTTCCATACTTTTAAGTCATTAAGATATCATTCTCAATCCTGACAGAAGTACACTGTCACTTATACAATTCGGTAATCTTAACACTTAAGTAAGTTCATTTGATTAATACTCATAACCGTACCATGCATCATAGCATCAACACTAATCAAGTTTATTTATCACTGATCAAAAAGCACATCAATATGACACCTGATATATCTAAGGGTCTGGTTAGGTGAGGACAGTAGTCCTAAACCCTAACTGTGGTAGGAGTCGTCACCCCTCCAATATAATTTACGCTCGAACTCCACAGGATAAGTAGCTAACCTCCTGTCTTTCACCGCATTTTATGTGCCGGCCAATACGGGCGCTGGGATTTTACATGCCGGTCTATGGTTCGACATTACCTTACTATCAGGGTCATTCAATCAATATTCATTCACACAAGTACATCACATTTTTATTACTACAATTTGACTTTGACTTTGACTTTGATCAACTTTGGTGATAACCTCTTTTATTTAATAAAATTCTTAATCATAACGTAAAATTAACCTTTATGTCTTTATACATTCATTAATAAATTTTTACACATTAATTTTATTTATAACTTTATTTTTAATAGTTCGCTAAATTCACACTAAAATAACTTAATATTCTATCAATAGTCTCCAAATTAATATTTTCCACAAGTAGCGACTAAAATCTATTTCTCTTTAAATAAGTTCCCAAAATCAACATTTTCAACTTTACAATAAATAAACTTTATTCTCTTAAAAAAAATCAAATATTCTAATTAAATTCAAGTTAAAATTACATCATTTGGATAAGTTTTCAAAATTCTACAAGTCCACCAAAAGTCAGTATTTCAAGTTTAGAAAAACAAGTAAACTTATTAGGTTTGCAAAAAATCAACATTCTAGTTGTAAAACAAATAAAACTTATAATTTCACAAAATTCAATATTTCTAGTTTTAAAACAAGTCAAACTTATAATTTTCACAAAAGTCAATATTTCTAATTATAAAACAAGTAAAACTTGTAATCTCACAAAATCAATATTCACACATAGCTTGAGAGGCAAGTATACTAAAAATATTTTTACATCATTTTACATAATTTTTGATCAAATAGTTAGTAAATAAAATATTTTGTACTAAATAGTGATTAAAAGTTACTTTTATTATAAAATCTCATATATTCAAGAAAAACACTTTATGATTTAATAACTTATAAAATTTTTTCAAAAATATCTTTTTAAATTGTTATTTTATTATTACCACAAAAATAGTTGTAATAATTTAAAATAGTAAATCAAACTCTTTTTTTTTTATATATATATGATAGTAGTCGAATGACCTATGCGTATTTTGGGCCCTTTCACATAAAAGAACGACTTATCTTAATTTATCATATTTAAATCCCAGATTTAAATATTTAACATAACCACTTAAAAAAAATAAAACCTTTACGCAATAACTTAGAAATTAACTATAACTTTAAGGATAAAATTAAATCTCAAAAATAAAGTATAATAACAATATTCTTAATATAACCATACTTAATAAAAAATAAGTTTATAAAATAACTTACTATCTTATAAACTAATTTGAAGACTAACATAAACATATTAATAAAGTTCTAACATAAAAATTCTTAAATATAATAATATTTCTAATATAATGTTACATTTAATATTAATGCTTTGGGAGACAAATATAATTGATGGCTTTTTCTATTTTCATTTAATTCTCTCACACTTATTAGTTAAAAACTTTTTCTTGAAAGCTTAATCAATTAAAGAGGATGAAGAGACAAGTTGAAAATACCTTATACATTAATTACTCTCACATTAATTAGTTTTTAAAATTCCCTTGAAAATTTAATATAAATATTAATAAAGTAAATTTGTTGATTTTTATTTACAGCCCTAAGGACTGTAAATATCATAACCCATAATTTTAATGCCAATTACGCAAATAATGATATAATTAATGCTTATTTTTTTTATCAAATATTTCAAATTTTAATTTCTTATATACAATCCTAAATGCTATTTACAATATCAAATACTAACTTGGCAAAAGCATTACTTTTTTTAAGGGCATTATTATAGTTTGCAGCCCTTTTTATTTTATCGCCACCTATATATTAAACTTTCAAGATTGATCCTGGTTACTTTTCAAACCATCAATCTTTAACATCTCTCTAAAAACTCTGTACGAATACTCATTGAACTAAAACAAGTTAAAATTAAAAATTGAATTACAATGACCAACAAAAATGAGCATCAATAAGATTGTGGCATCAATATATATGATTGCGTCAAAATTTGATATATGTTCACTCTTTTGACTATAACTTTAAATAGAAAAGTCATATGATTGCAATGTTTACGGCATTAGAACCTAGACTTCGAGATCTTTCCAATGATATATTATATGTCCAATTCCGATAACCCAGCAAGAAATGACAATTGTTTAAATAGGAAAATGAGCATCAATGTTTGCGGCATCAATATGGTCGCGTAAAACACGCGACTCCACCGCAGTTCGGGCATGCGTTTTACGCGACCCTACCACAGTCCGGGCACGTGCGACTGAGTGTTAGAAATCACTGCAAAATTTAAACGGTCGTTATATTTTGCTCAATTGTCGAAATTGGACGTATAATATGTCGTTAGAAAGCTCTTAAAGTCTAGTTTCTAATGTTGTAAACCTTGCATTAATAAGATTTTTCTATAAAAATCTATTCCCAAAAGATTGAACATATATCAAATTTAACACAAGCAAATTTTAAACAATCATCATTTCTCGCTCGGTTATCGGAATTGGGCATGTAATATATCATTGAAAACATCTTGAAGTCTAGGTTCTAATGCTATAAATATTTTAGTAATTTGATTATCCTATCAAAAGTTTTGGCCAAAAGAGTGATTTTGTATCAAATTTCAACACAAAACGTGTGATTAGGTTTATTTTCCGATTTTAAAAATTATTTTCTTTTTTAAAATTAAATTTATTTATTTTAATTTAATTATTATTAATAAATTTAGTTTAGTAATAGTAATGGTTAATTTTATAATTAAAAATAGATTTAAGGGCAATTTAGTAATTTTATTAAGAAAGGGTAGCGATATAATGAAAAGGGATGCGAAGTTTAAGGATTGGGTTTTTCTAAGGGTCTAGAGTATATGGTTTTAACTTTTAAGTGCAGTATAGAAGTTCTAAGGTTAGATTGATTCATGGTTAATTTATGGTCATACTATGATAAGAATGACACCAAGTCAGTTCTCATTTTAGAAATTAAAGATAATGATCCAAACATACATAACCTAATTATTTGATTAAAATGCTTTTACAAATGCATTTTGGGATATGGCAGTAAATTTCAATTAGTATGTTAGATTTATCTCAATATATGATTTAGTTTAAAATTTTCAAATGTAATTGATGTACGATTATGTTATAAATTTTTACAATAACATGCAAATACGATCATGTTCGATTTGATTTCGTCGCCGTTCCCTCAACTAAGAATGTGGCTGGATAAAAAGTATGGATATAAAGAAATACGCGTAGCTGCAGATCGTTTTCATGTTGGACCATGAACAAAATTTGTTCATATTGTCCGAGTGTCTACATAGCTTTTGGATTTGCGTTTGTATCAAATGTGAGCCTCATTATGACCCAAACAAACTAAGTCAACGTAGGAGTTCAATAGTAGTTGTAAAGTTGTATTCCCATTTTGTTTGTGTTAGTCAATGAGATTTACGTAGAAGTAAAAAAATGTCAATGCGAATAGTTAAGGTACACTAAAGAAAATGAAAGGTAGCAAAGGATAGCAAATTTGGAAGATCACATGTGGATCATTTGATAAACACACTTGTTCCTTTCTTTGTGTACCTAACGCAAGATTAAAGGCGTCGACTTGTTCAAGTGTTACCTAAATTATATCCAAAGTATCATTTGATTAAGTGTTACTAAAAGCGTTTGTGGTTTAATGGATAAAGCATCTGCATGTGAAGTAAAAGGTTTGAGGTTCGATCCCTACTAGGTGTAGGTAAAGTTGAGAGGTTTTTTGATTGTGCGCATCATCGTACGATTCTACAAATAAACTTAAATATATTAAAATATATAGTAGCTTATCATTATTATCCATTTTAAAAGTCTAAAATTATGAATTGAAGTTTCTTTGACTTTATTTTTAAAAATGTAAAGAAAACTTTTTAATAATTAGTTTAAATCTTCAAACCTATTAAGAAATTTGTATTTTAAAAGTTTACATGATAATACATTTTAAATTTATTTATATAATTGAAAGAGATTAGTGAAAGATGGTACATAAGAAAAATTAATAATAATTAATACTAAATTAGTAGAATCGGATCGTTAAATCGTAGGATCGTAAAATCGTGTTATGATTGCACATCTAAAAATTTTAGGAAAAATTACTTCTAATAATCCAATCTTTTACTGATTTTCCCGTAATAATCCCATATTTTAATTAATCATAGATAATCCCTTGTATAATGTCATTTATCCATTAGCATTGTAAGTTATAGGTTAACTTAGTTAAATTTTCTTTTAAACTTTTATTTTTTAATTTAATATAACCATTGACATCTACTCCTCTCTCCTAACTAGGTTAGGTTCTCTCCTCCATTCTTTCTATCTACAGAATTTCTTTGAGAAAATGAAAAATTTTATCTCCACTGTCACTCCACCATTGAAATCAATTGAAAAATAGTTGGTAGGCATGATTTGTTCAGTGCGTAAGAACTAAGGATTATATGTTATACCCACCTATATAAACTGACCTGGAATCAAGACAAAATAAACTATGTTGAACAACAGAGGTAGGCACTTGTATTGGAAGAATGTATCAAAAATCTGTATGGTCAAATAAAGTTTAAGTTTATGTTTTGTAAGTTCAATTTAATGGATATTCAAAATCTTTATGTGAGTTAATTAATTAATTTTCTGATCCACATTTATTCAAAAAAAAAAAAATTTACATAATTCAAAATTTTAGAATTGAGTTAATTGAGCTCTTAAGTGCAGCAAGAATTGGGTACTTGAGCTTGATTTGTTTTGCTAGTGTGTAAAAGAGGAGAGGAAAAGAAACCATGGATATGGGTTTTATGTGCTTGAGAAGCAAGATGAAAAAACAAAGAAATCACAGTTATGTATATTTGGTTTTATTTGTTGGGATTAATTTGAGTACCATTGATTACTTGATTACTTGATTCCAACATTTAAGGCTAATTGTTGGGATTCATAGCATAAGGTAGAGCTTTTAATGGTGATGAAAGAGAGAAATTGATAAAGGAAGAAAGTTACTGTGAAAAGAAAAGAGTTGGAAGCTGATTTTTTATGGGAGAGATTAGCCATGGTCATTAGTGACCTACAACAGCCGGTTACTACTTTTCAAACAATGCTTCCGGAAAAATGACATTATACTAAAGATTATTGTAGTTAATCAAAATTTAGGATTATTGTAAGGAAATCAATAAAAGATTAGATTATTATGGGTAAATTTTTCAAAATTTTATTCGAACTAGAATCGTAAGATTCTACAACTTTAAGATTCTACCTACGATTCAAATCGCTCACTTGTTTTTGGATCGTAAAATCATAGAATCGTAGATCAGAATCGCGATTTTAACAACAATGTCCCCACCCGAATCCTGCCTTAAGCGGGATACTGAGAAGTCCTTTACCTTTACCTTTTGTTTATCTAAGCCGGGTTTGAGACAAAAAACCAAGTTAACATAGTGAATAAATTTACTTTTATTAATATGTAAATAAAAAAATATTTATTGTTGTTGAATTTAATTTCACCATTTATTAATGTCTTTTAATAAATTGTTTATTCGGTAACCGGGTTTATGAAGCAACGAGCGTTTTCAAGCTATTGAAGAAGATTAGTTCAACAACGGTGAGTTGAGTAGTGACCATCATATTCAATGCATTTCATTTATGGTATATATTTCCTTCGTTCTACTTAATTTACATTATTTTTATTTTAGGATAATAATTCATTATTTTCTTTAAATCTCACATATATTTAAATTTTATTTTAATTTCATTTATACAATTCATTCATTCTTTTTTCATTTATTACAACCATTTTTTAAAATAACTCAATTTCTCTTTGATGTAAATAAAAAAAGAGAGGAAATATAACTAATGCCATTACTCCGAAACTTTTCCATGTCAGACTAAACCTGATAGGCTGATAACTTAGCTCGCCTATGCTTATTGGATCATTTATATACCATTGATCGTACATAATCATGAAGAAAATTAGAAAAATGTAAGGTAAGGCTTGGTGCCCCATGTAGAAGATTTTCAAATTCCATCAACTTCAAGAAAGGAGGTGCAATAGTTAATTATATTTATTGTTTTAAGTAGAAATGGGTGTACTAAGTTTGAGTGTTTAATATGGAGTACTATTCACCAGCAGGCTGATTGTTGACTAGTTGTCCATTAAATTTTGAAAACTAACATGATAATAATTAATTAAGTTCTTAAATATCACCAACAACTACTAGTTAGCCATACATCATCTATGACTGCGAGTCAAAATTTATCATATATTTACATTTCTTGTAATAATCCTACTTAATGTCACACATTATTAATCTCCTAAAAACACTCATATTTCGTCATTTGTATATGTTGCAGAATTTCTAAGTAGTTGCAGGTTCTCATACTTCTTTGAAGATCTTTTTTAAGTCGAGAGACAATTTGACTGCACTCTTCTTTATGAATATGAGTTGTCGTCTTTCTTCCTCCCCAGATCCTAATCATAGTTATCTTAAAAGCGCTTAAGCGGAATAGACTAGGTATGATGATGATGATTAGGTCCCATTAGGTCGGACAACATGCATTATATTGAGCCAAAACATACATGGGCAATCCACATTCATATATTCTTATTATAAAATAGGCTAAGAGAATGAAAGCGCTAGGTGTAAATGAAACTCATAACTTTATATGAGAAAAGTGATATTTGCTTTAAATGAGACAAATTTCAATTTTCTATATATGGAACCTTTTTTTTTTAATTTCACGATTGGCAACGTAAGGAGGGAATAACTAAAACATTAATCTCATTAAAAAAGCAAAATTATCATTAAAAAAAATAAATTCAGATTTTGTTGAAGTTAGATTTCGTTCTTGGGCTTAAATTTGGGTCATTATGCAACTTGGACCAAAGCAAGTGAGAGACTGGCGTGCTATTGATTTTCGAAAAGGGTGGGCTTAGCGTCAAGTTAAGTTGCAAGTTTCTGAACCAGTCTGAACGTGAAATTTTGAAATATATAAATCGTTTTATAATAAAATTTCTCCCATTAAACACTGAAAATATTATTTTTTATCACTGTTGAAAAAAACAATTTTAAACTTTAATAGACTAGAGGTTGGGTTTCAAGTGAATATGAAAAAAGCCAAAGAAAGTAATTTTACTTAAGTAAAACCCCTTATCTTGGTCAACGATTTTCATTACTCACAAACTCAGACTTATCTAAAGCGTGCTATGAATATGTAAATCGAACTCAGAATTTTAATTGGGGAAACTAATAATTTCCTCAATTGAGACATGGTTTAATTTTCACTTCCGTTTATTGACCTATGATTGTGTTTGGTTAATTGCTTTTTCATTGTTATTTTGATAGTCTTTTGATTTTTAGCTTTATAGATTGTAAAAAATAAAAAATAAAAAAAATATTTCATAAATAATTTTTAAGTCAACAAATAAGCTTACTTTAATGCAAAAATCAAAGAGCCACTAGGTGTACAAACATTTTTTCTAATAAACTCCAAAAACCACAGTTGACTTAAACACATCGCTTGAGCACCAAAATTATCATCCAATACTTTTTACCGGTGAATTTTTATTATGCCAACAACTACAACCAACAACTTTAACTAATATCTAATTTCCAAACATACAATACATCTTACTATTTCACTTCCAATTTGATAAGACTAGAACACTAGTATAATGCATTATAACAAAATTTATTATGTATTACTTCATTTTTAAGTCTTATTCGTTATTGTTTTAAAATTTTTAAAGCCTGTTTACCCCCAAAACTCGCTCACTAACAAAAAGCGCGGGTAAAAGCCACCAGTCAGCTTCACAATTTTAAATTTGCAAAATTTATTTTTAAGCAAAATTTAACCCATTATCCATCTATATTGGCCCATAAATAAATCTATTATATATGGAGCTCGTCTTATATGAAACCGTCTGACCATGAAATGAGTCCATATAATTAGTTCACTTTTTTAATTGATTATTTTAATATCATAAGTAATCGTTTTAAGGTTATAAGTAATCACTCTAAGACTATAAAAAGTGATTATTTAAAAATTATAAGTGATCATTTTAACGTTATAAGTGATCACTTTAAGACAAAAAGTATATATTAAACTAATCCAATAAAAATGATCTTATTATAAGACCGTCCCATTTAAAAATTAGTGTTAATATATGATGATTTTCAAAAGGAGATAAAGAAGTCGACATTATGGCATATTTACACTAGAACTTGCACTCAAACACTTTTACAAAAGGTTGAAGCTTTAAACGTCGGCCCCAAAAACATTACTTTCAAATTACTCCACTAAACACTAATAATATTATAATAGTGATATATGAATATGTCGAACACATTGTTATTCTTTAGTAGTCATCATCATCACATATAAAAGATTAAAAGTAATTAATTATAAGGAACGATTTGGTTGTCGAATATGTTTCCAATAAAACTATGTTTGAAAGGATTTCCTTTGTTTTTTTTGGCAATACATTTTTGCAATTTGACACGAATGAAATAGATTGTTCAACTACTTAAAAAGGATTACATGATATTTTATTATATTTTAATCACTCGTAATTTCTATTTAATTTGTACGTTAAAACGTAATTATTTGTATATAAAATATGAACCCATATTTTACATATGCTAAGTCCAATAAAAAAGTCCACTAAGTTAAACCTCTAGCCTGTCAATAAATACACCTTCTTGAAGGTAAAATAAGAGGGATTAAAATAAAATATTGTTTGATTTGTGATCTATTACAAACTTTATTAATATCATGTTTCTATAACTCTATTAAGATCATTTGATTAGCAATTAGAATATACAAGGGAGTATCATTTATTTTAATACATTTATAAACATTATAAAAAGAAAGTTCAATTGAGACGCAATATTTTTTATATTTTTATTAAAATGTCACTATTCTTATAATATTATCCTAATATTTCAATCTTAACTTATGATATCTCTTATAAGTATCACCAAATATTTTTATGACATAATATAAAACATGATATTGATACCTTAAATGTCACAATTAAAGCTATGATTTATATTAAAATAATAACAATGAGTTTATTCGATCCTAACTCTCAATTGAATTGAAGTCTCATCAACTTATTAAAAGCACACCTAACCACTTCGTGGTTGTAGTCATAATCACTTTTATTTAGGCTTAAACATGATTAGATTATGACTTTTTTGATCCTCGGTACACATATTAATTACAGAGGTGATTCTATAGTGGTTGGTAGTGAATACTCACTTCAATCAGCACTAATAAGTTGATGAGACAAATCCTTAATATTTTTAATTGTGCATTATTAAAAATTATGGAAAGTTGATACAAATAATCCTTGCATTGAGACAAATCAAACAAGATCCCACATGACTATATTTTAACTTGTAGAGTAATAATAAAATAAAAATTAAGAGTAAGAGATAAATAGTGTCCAAAAAGTAAACGGGACGTTAGTGCTGAATTGGAGGGAGATTTTAACAATATAGAAATTTATGAAACATATATATTTAGTTTGAAATTATTGGTAATAACCTAGAAATATTTATTGATTTATGGTAAAAAAATGAATTTTATTAAAATTTATTTGCATTATTTGTATTATAATTATAGTTTAATCAATAATAAAAATCAAGGTCTTAGTTTTTATGTTAAATAAATTAATGGTTGACATTAAATGTCAACTACTATAAAATTACCAATTTAGAAAATACTTTGTTGCATCAAAAATATAGAAGTATTGTATAGCTCTTATTTTTGTTGAATTGAAATTAATTATATATTACTTCTACATTATACTTATTTTAATCAACCTAGAATTATTTTTCCGACAAGAATTTGTTTTCGGGAAACTAACTTTTTCTTTGCTAATTCAAGCTAATATTCATGTTTTCTTTTAACCAAAGTGTTTGTGGCTCAATGGATAGAACATCTGCATGTGGAGCAGAAGGTGTAGAGTTCAACCCCTACTAAGGCGCAGGTAGTACTTAAGGGGTTTCTTGACTGCGCTCATCCCTCTTTACTTCCTCTTTGAGGGTATGGGGTATGATATGTTTGCCTCTTTCAGGAAAAAGAAAAACCCTCAACTCGAACCCGAACATGTGCAAGATACTAAAATGGTCCTTTATCCGCCCTCTAAATTTGCTATATTTTTTGATCTCCTAATGGATTTGCATATTTTCTTTTATGTAAATAATTCTTAGCAATTTCTTTAATTATCATACACACATTATTTCTTCTCTCTTCTAATATTAGCTACAGAAATATTGGTTTGTCTAATACTCTTAATAATTAAACTAATTCTTAATCATTATGTCAAAGTACCTGATAAAGAATTCAGTGGGAAGATGAATACTTATTTAAAAATATGAGTTACTTGTCATTGTTTAGCTGTTGGTGATTCAAACATTTGATAACTGCATTTCATGTATTGTTTATGTATCGTCAGTGTGCATGGATTAAGTTCGTTGATTATTACTTAAATGATCACTAATCTGCCTCAATATTTTTCCAGAGTAAGCTAAGAAAATGTGAGGTTTTTATTGTGTCCATTTTAGGTGTAGTTTCCCTTGGAAAAATTTTGTAGTTATTGTGATTTGTTTGCATCAATTACATGGAAAGCTTTAATCAATTATTAATCATTAATTCAATAAATAATAATAATAATAATATAATAATAATAATAATAATAATAATAATAAGGATGATTAACCAATAGAATTTGCTTATTCTACAAAAATAAGTCTCACGAGCTGAGGTGCGGTTGTTGAGAAACACACATAGTCACAACCTTTCAATAACATACAACGTAACTTCGATCGCATTCTTGTCAAAACCTCTGTTCTTGTCTATCATCGTCTTACTCGACATAACACTAATTGAATAATTGATTATAATAACATATGAAATAATACATTTAGAAATTAGCGAATTAAATTTATAGAATTTGTTGACTTATGATTGATTTTGATGATAATAAACAAATGATGATTATCAAACTAATATGTGTGTTAAGATGTGCATGAATAAGTTATTGGTTATGAATATGAAATTTCTCAAGAACATCAATAACTTGATGAGTTATTTTAAAGCGTACAACAAAATAAAAGAACAGTTTGGTTTTAAGAGATCGTACAGGAAAGAATGCGATGTTTCCAGAAATCAAGTCTGAAAGCTTAAAGTCAAACTGAGAAATTATAAAGAGAAGTTTTGGAGTCGAAGCTAATCACCAGAGACATGAAAATTCAAGTATGAGTATACTAGGCTTCATGTAAGTACGATGATATATAGAATATGTTAATATACGTGAAGGAAAAAGAGTCTGTTCCGGAAAAAGTCAGTTTAGGAATGAGTCAGTTTAGAAACAGGTCACTGTCCCTAACAGAACGAGTATAAGTCAGTTTAGGAACACCCTAATGAGTATATGGCTAACATATCTGCGTAAAACACAATAAGGTATAAAATGATAAAAATCAGTAATTTAATAATTTATTTATTATTAAAATGATTTTTTTAATAAGAAGTTAAAAAGATAAAATTTGCTATATATAGGCCACATATTAAGAGGTTTTTTATTTGAAATAATCAATTCTTTTAGAAAAACCATCCCTTAAAAAGTGTAGTGAAAATAGGAGATTTTTACTCCATGTTTTACTCCGAGGTTTTTGTTTGAAATAATTAATTCCTTTAGTAAAATAATTCCATAAAAAGTGGAGTAAAAATAGGAGAGTTTTACTCCACTAGAGAAAACGTGTATGACTTGTTTAATGGAGATATTTTAATTTCAGTTTGCTATTTTTTAGGAGAAAATATCTAATCTTTTTAATAGCTATTTTATCTAATTGTTTTATAAGAAAAAATATATCTTTTCAATTATGATTTTATTAAATATTTTTATGGGATTATTTGAAAAGAATTTATATAAAACAAAATTATATTTTATGGTGAAAAGATTTCTTATAAAACAAAATTATGTTTTACGTAAATTAAAAAGCGGTTGTTGGAAAAGTAAAAGGGGAATTAATTACATTATATTTACACTTTTCTAAATATAAGAGTCATGAAAGTTATATAACTAATGGGAAGTAGTGGGAAGTTAACTTACCGAAAATAGCTTTTCTCATTCTTGTATAAAAGACTTCCTTTAATCAATTAGAAAGTGAGTCTCCACAACTCCACCTTGGGGTATTCACTCCTTAAGAGTGTTTACTTCATTAAAGAATGGGCTTCATAAATATTGAGTTTCACGTAATATCCTAAATACATATATGAAGTCTATTCCTAAAGTTCTTGTCATGTAATGGTATGTGCTGTTTCACAAGTATATTAATATAATCTGTAGTTTCATTATACGTAGAGTTATATGCTCATCCAACGATGAGTTTGTACTTCGAGAGAAGTGTAGAGAATTTGAGTGAATTCTTGTACTTTGGAGAGAAGGGTTTTTGAGAGAAATGTTGTGTAGCAGGAGCGGCACTCTCGTTACATAATTAACATTAATAATTATACTTAAGATAAATAATGCGGAAGTGTAAAACGCCGAACTGCTAAAAACCATTTGAAATAAAAAAATGTTCAAAACATAAGTAAAAATATATCTTACAACTGAGAAAATATAAAATAAGGTTTACTTAAATACGATAAAAAAACATAAGTACAATATAGTCATCAAGTAAAATCATTGAAGCTAAGTCCTCGATAGAATAATTAAAGTTGCGGCCTGGATCGAAACCTGAGCTAATTTTTCCTGCAAAATACTGTCATCCATAATACGGATGACAGCCGATTAAATCGATCAGCGATAAAGCCGAGTAAAATTTTCTCAACAAGCTTATGATGCGATAGTTAAATCATGCTTACAAAATAATCATCAAGCACAATATAGAAGGTTATTACTCATTATTGACCTTTACTAAGCCATTAAGTTACATTCTCAATACTTGCAGAAGTTCATTACTGCTACTAAATACTTGGTAACCTTAATGCTTATTTAATCAAGTTCAATTAAGCCTCATAGCTTTACCATCATAGCACATCACAAGATCACAACAATAATGACAACTGATATATGTAAGGGTCTGGTTAGGTGAGGACCATAGTCCTAAACCCTAACTGTAGTGGGAGTCGTCACTCCTCTCAATACTGTTATGCTCAAGACTTCACAGGATGAGTTTTTCTCGGACCCCCTGTCTGACACCGCATTTTACGTGCCGGCTAACACGGACGCCGGGATTTTACATGCCGGTCC
Source organism: Amaranthus tricolor (assembly GCF_026212465.1). Classification (NCBI taxonomy): domain Eukaryota; kingdom Viridiplantae; phylum Streptophyta; class Magnoliopsida; order Caryophyllales; family Amaranthaceae; genus Amaranthus; species Amaranthus tricolor. The sequence goes on from NC_080059.1 coordinate 4,422,240, forward strand.
ATGGTTCGACGTTACCTTACTATCAGAGTCATACAATCAATATCATGCAATATCAAACAAGACTCTAAACCAAAATAGTTTACATTCTTATAAGTCAAACTTCCACTAGTCAAATTTTTGACAATTCTACCCTTTTAATAGAAACAAATTACTAGTATCTAATAAATTAATATTAATTAAATAACAAATTTTCGTAGCTATACTAAGATTCCTGAGGCTAAACTAAGTCATTATTGTGTCATAAATAATCATAACAGTCAAGGGTAATATTTCTAAGTACTTAATAACATATTTTATCAAATAACTAGTAAAATAGTAAAACGGATCTATCATCACTATAAAAATAACATAATCCGACAAATTATTAAGGGTCCAAAATCTATATGAAATGAGTTTTAGAGAAAAACAATGCTAAGCATTTTAACAAATTTGTTTGACTATTTTACCAATAAATCGATTAAAAATTTATCAAAACACTAAGATGATATGAAATCATTTTAAACACATAAGTTTATTTAACTAGTAAAATTCATATATATTTATATTATCATATTAATCAAAAATTTCCATATATATGACTCTTTTTTCGAGTGTCCCAAAAGTATTATTGTTTTGACAAAAATATCACTAAACTGGATATGACTTTAATATTACCATATAAAGTTTAAATGACTAAAATAAGATCATGTTGATCATGCTTTTATATTATCAAGTAACCATAAATAAATATCACATAACGAGAGAGTTAAGAAAATGTGTACCATTTTCCTCCGAAGGTGGTGCTAAACCAAGTAAGAGAATAATAATAGGATAATAAGAACTTAAGGAAATAAGCTCCAAAAGAGAAAGTCTTCAAGGTTCCAAGCTTCAAAGAAGTAGATCTTCAATTACCCAAAAGAAAATGATATCCAAGCTCCAAAAGATAATACTTGACTTTTCAAAAGTTGATGATTATTGGCTTAAGAAGTGATAAGATCAAGCTCCATCTTCATTTGATTCTTCAACAAATAAAAAGGGTATAAATTTAGTAAGATGTTAATGAAGTGAAGATATAAGAAAGAATGGTAGAAAGATTTGATGATGGGGGTGCAAGTGATCTCATGGCTAAGGAGGGGTATTTATAATGGGTTTTGGGCAACTTTTTAGTTCATAAGATTGTATGAAAAAGAAGGTTAACTTGTGTAAGTGATTTAGAGTGTGTAAGTGAATGTGTAAGAGTTGGAGTGTGTAAGTGGATGTGTAAGAATTTGGAGTGTAGAAGAAGGATAACTTGTGTAAGGAAATGGTGATAGCTTGTGTAAGTGATGAACATTATGGATTGATGTAGAAAGGATTTTGATTCATCAAATTTTTGTTCTAGTTTATGCTAGTGAAATGTTTTAGATTAATGGGAAAGTATGATTAAGGTTTGATTATGAAAATATGATAGTTTACTTAGAAAATTTTAGTTAAAACTATACTTAAAGTTAATAAGAAAAATATAGTTAATTTTTAGGTATAAAATAATTAAATCAAAGTTGTAAAGTTAAAATGATAAGTAGTAAAGTTAGTTTAAGAAAACGAAATTTAAACGTAACGTTTTAATAAAACCGTAAATATAATATTAAAATTTTACTTTTCGTAGTATAAAATAATAAAATAATATTTTAGTGCTTATAAAGAAATTTAAGAATATATATATATTTTTAAGTTTAATATTTGGAAGAAATTACAAAAATCGGAATAAGGTTTAGGAATTAAAGGTGATTTGAATTAGATAACCAAAGGATTAGGAATTCGAAAAGAAATTTTGGAATAATTAATCGGAAGATTAAGATTAAAAAATTTGAGCCTGTTACAACTCTTTCCCCCTTTAGACAGTTTCGGGAAACTAGGACTTACCAAAAAGGTTAGGATAACGCTCTCTCATGTCGATCTCTTTTTCCCAAGTCGCCTCTTCAACCCCGTGGTTTGACCACAAAACCTTGACCAATGGAATGCTCGAATTTCTCAAATCTTTTACTCGGGTATCTAAGATCCTGATTGGTCGTTCCTCATACACCAAAGACTCCTCAATCAAAAGTGGCTCGTGAGCTAGAACATGAGACGGATCGTGAACATACTTCCTCAACTGTGAAACATGGAACACATTATGAACTTTTGCTAAACTTGGAGGTAAAGCCAACTCATAAGAAACTTCCCCGACTCTCCTTAGGATCTCAAAAGGTCCAATAAATTTTGGACTCAACTTTCCTCGAACTCCAAAACGCTGGACACCCCTTGTAGGTGAAACCTTTAGGAAAACCTTGTCGCCAACCTCAAATTGCAACATCTTTCGACAATTATCAGCATAACTCTTTTGTCGGCTCTGTGCTGCTCTCATGTTCTGTTGAACAATCTTCAGAGCATCAATGGATTCCTGAATCACATCTGGACCTTCGGGAATGGTCCTATCCATCAAATCCCAACACAAAGGTACTCGACACTTCCTTCCATAAAGAGCTTCATACGGTGCCATCCTAATACTAGATTGGAAACTGTTGTTGTAGGCGAACTCCACCATCGGCAATTTATCTTCCCAAGAACCCTTAAAGTCCAACACACAACATCTCAAAAGATCCTCTAAAGTCTGAATAGTTCTCTCAGTCTGACCATCAGTCGCAGGATGAAAAGCAGTACTCAAGCACAACTTAGTCCCAAAAGCTTACTGCAACTTTTCCCAAAACCTCGATAAAAACTTCGGATCCCTATCCGAAACAATAGTCCTCGGAACACCATGAAG